>NC_068431.1:3789458-3899458 GCF_023373465.1 Oncorhynchus keta
CAGGTTATTAAAAACAATTACAATATAGACAATAGCACCATAGAACAAACAAAACATAGCATACAGGCAGAGCAACATAGGACAAGCAAGACGTAGCATACAGACAGAGCAACATAGGACAAGCAAGACGTAGCATACAGACAGAGCAACATAGAACAAGCAAGACGTAGCATACAGACAGAGCAACATAGAACAAGTAAGACGTAGCATACAGACAGAGCAACATAGAACAAGCAAGACGTAGCATACAGACAGAGCAACATAGAACAAGCAAGACGTAGCATAAAGACAGAGCAACATAGAACAAGCAAGACGTAGCATACAGACAGAGCAACATAGGACAAAAAGCAGCAAGACAAAATTCATAAAAGCAACAAAGTGTTTCCACACCTCACAAGCTACAGACAACATGGAAAGCAGCAACACACAGCTAGGGACCATGTTCACAAATCTGATTGACCTTTAGCCATGTCTTCAAGCATTTTGTGAAAGTGTGATATGTGGTGCAGTTATGTGTGTCTGATGGCAGTGTATTCCAGACATGGGAAGCTCCCACAGAGAATGCAGATTTACTAAAGGTGCTTTTCCTTAGGGGAACTATACAGTCACCTCTCATGGCAGACCTTGTGGATCTGCTGCCATATGTCTGGGTTTTCTGTTTAACTAAAGTACTGAGTGGAGGGGGAGCCAGGCCATTTAGGATCTTGAATACAAGACATGCGTCGGTGTATTGCACAAGATTTTCCCAACTCAAGAGCTCATGCTTTCTAAGGATATGACAATGATGATGGCTATTGGGCTTCCTATCAAGCACTTTGAGAGCCTGTTTGTAGACAGACTGAAAAGGTTTTAATGTTGTACAGCAAGCTTGGGCCCAACTGGTCAAGCAGTATGTTAAGTGGGGGAGTATCATAGATTTGAAGTACAGTTTTGCTACCTCTGTAGTCAAACAATTTCGTATAAATCGGAAATTAGCTAGGTTGAATTTAATTATTTGAATTACCTTTTTCACATGGTTTTTAAAAGAAAGGTTGATGCCAAGGTACTTAAAATCGGATATCACCTGGAGCTTCTCCCCTGACACACAGACATCTGGCTCAGTAGCATCAGATACCACCTGGAGCTTCTCCCCTGACACACAGACATCTGGCTCAGTAGCATCAGATACCAGCTGGAGCTTCTCCCCTGACACATAAACATCTGGCTCAGTAGCATCAGATACCAGGTGGAGCTTCTCCCCTGACACACAGAAATCTGTCTCATTAACATCAGATACCACCCGGAGCTTCTCCCCTGACACACAGACATCTGGCTCAGTAGCATCAGATACCACCTGGAGCTTCTCCCCTGACACACAGACATCTGGCTCAGTAGCATCAGATACCAGCTGGAGCTTCTCCCCTGACACATAAACATCTGGCTCAGTAGCATCAGATACCACCTGGAGCTTCTCCCCTGACACACAGAAATCTGTCTCATTAACATCAGATACCACCCGGAGCTTCTCCCCTGACACACAGACATCTGGCTCAGTAGCATCAGATACCACCTGGAGCTTCTCCCCTGACACACAGACATCTGGCTCAGTAGCATCACATACCAGCTGGAGCTTCTCCCCTGACACATAAACATCTGGCTCAGTAGCATCAGATACCACCTGGAGCTTCTCCCCTGACACACAGACATCTGGCTCAGTAGCATCAGACACCACCTGGAGCTTCTCCCCTGACACACAGACACATAGACATCTGGCTCAGTAACATCAGATACCAGCTGGAGCTTCTCCCCTGGCACATAGACATCTGACTCAGTAACATCAGATACCACCTGGAGCTTCTCCCCTGACACACAGACACATAGACATCTGGCTCAGTAACATCAGATACCAGCTGGAGCTTCTCACCTGACACATAGACATCTGGCTCAGTAACATCAGATACCAGGTGGAGCTTCTCCCCTGACACACAGACACATAGACATCTGGCTCAGTAGCATCAGATACCAGGTGGAGCTTCTCCCCTGACACACAGACACATAGACATCTGGCTCAGTAGCATCAGATACCACCCGGAGCTTCTCCCTTTTCACATAGACATCTGACTCAGTAACATCAGATACCACCTGGAGCTTCTCCCCTGACACACAGACACATAGACATCTGGCTCAGTAACATCAGATACCACCTGGAGCTTCTCCCCTGATACACAGACATCTGGCTCAGTAACATCAGATACCAGGTGGAGCTTCTCCCCTGACACATAGACATCTGACTCAGTAACATCAGATACCACCTGGAGCTTCTCCCCTGACACACAGACACATAGACATCTGGCTCACAGACAGCTGGATTCTCAGACATCTGGCTCAGTAGCATCAGATACCAGCTGGAGCTTCTCCCTGATACACAGACACAGACATCTGGCTCAGTAACATCAGATACCAGGTGGAGCTTCTCCCCTGACACACAGACATCTGGCTCAGTAGCATCAGATACCAGGTGGAGCTTCTCCCCTGACACACAGACACATAGACATCTGGCTCAGTAGCATCAGATACCAGGTGGAGCTTCTCCCCTGACACACAGACACATAGACATCTGGCTCAGTAGCATCAGATACCACCTGGAGCTTCTCCCCTGACACACAGACATCTGGCTCAGTAGCATCAGATACCACCTGGAGCTTCTCCCCTGACACATAGACATCTGGCTCAGTAACATCAGATACCACCTGGAGCTTCTCCCCTGACACATAGACATCTGGCTCAGTAGCATCAGATACCACCTGGAGCTTCTCCCCTGACACACAGACATCTGGCTCAGTAGCATCAGATACCACCTGGAGCTTCTCCCCTGACACATAGACATCTGGCTCAGTAACATCAGATACCAGCTGGAGCTTCTCCCCTGACACACAGACACATAGACATCTGGCTCAGTAGCATCAGATACCAGGTGGAGCTTCTCCCCTGACACATAGACATCTGGCTCAGTAGCATCAGATACCAGCTGGAGCTTCTCCCCTGACACACAGACATCTGGCTCAGTAGCATCAGATACCAGCTGGAGCTTCTCCCCTGACACACAGACACATAGACATCTGGCTCAGTAGCATCAGATACCACCTGGAGCTTCTCCCCTGACACACAGACATCTGGCTCAGTAGCATCAGATACCAGCTGGAGCTTCTCCCCTGACACACAGACACATAGACATCTGGCTCAGTAGCATCAGATACCACCTGGAGATTCTCCCCTGACACACAGACATTTGGCTCAGTAGCATCAGATACCACCTGGAGCTTCTCCCCTGACACATAGACATCTGGCTCAGTAACATCAGTTACCACCTGGAGCTTCTCCCCTGACACACAGACATCTGGCTCAGTAACATCAGATACCAGCTGGAGCTTCTCCCCTGACACATAGACATCTGGCTCAGTAGCATCAGATACCAGGTGGAGCTTCTCCCCTGACACATAGACATCTGGCTCAGTAGCATCAGATACCACCTGGAGCTTCTCCCCTGACACATAGACATCTGGCTCAGTAACATCAGATACCAGGTGGAGCTTCTCCCCTGACACATAGACATCTGGCTCAGTAACATCAGATACCAGCTGGAGCTTCTCCCCTGACACATAGACATCTGGCTCAGTAGCATCAGATACCACCTGGAGCTTCTCCCCTGACACACAGACATCTGGCTCAGTAGCATCAGATACCAGCTGGAGCTTCTCCCCTGATACACAGACATCTGGCTCAGTAACATCAGTTACCAGCTGGAGCTTCTCCCCTGACACATAGACATCTGGCTCAGTAGCATCAGATACCAGCTGGAGCTTCTCCCCTGACACAGACATCTGACTCAGTAGCATCAGATACCAGGTGGAGCTTCTCCCCTGACACACAGACATCTGGTTCAGTAACATCAGTTACCACCTGGAGCTTCTCCCCTGACACATAGACATCTGGCTCAGTAGCATCAGATACCACCTGGAGCTTCTCCCCTGACACATAGACATCTGGCTCAGTAGCATCAGATACCACCTGGAGCTTCTCCCCTGACACACAGACATCTGGTTCAGTAACATCAGTTACCACCTGGAGCTTCTCCTCTGACACATAGACATCTGGCTCAGTAGCATCAGATACCAGCTGGAGCTTCTCCTCTGACACATAGACATCTGGCTCAGTAACATCAGATACCACCTGGAGCTTCTCCCCTGACACATAGACATCTGGCTCAGTAGCATCTGTTGCCCTCTTTGTGAAGAACATGCAAACCGTTTTTTTCTCATTGAGATGCAAACACGAGTCACTGAGCCACTTTGTAACCTGGACCATTACAGTAGTGAGTTCTTGTGCAGCTTGTTGTTTGCTCTTTGCACATATATCACTGTATCATCTGCATACATTTGAACTTCAGACCCAGTACAGACAGAAGGCAGATCATTAATGTACAGGCTGGACAGGAGGGGCCCCAGTATTGACCCTTGGGGCACGCCCACATCATAGCTACAAGTGGGCGACAGCTCATTGCTCACTCTGACACACTGAGTTCTGCCTTCAAGGTATGATTTCATCCATCTCAAGGCATCAGGGGAAAAGTTGAACTTGGACAATTTTGTGATGAGAATCTCATGGTTAACAGTATCAAAAGCCTTCCTTAGGTCCAGAAACACAGCCCCAACAGCACCCCCTTTGTCCATCTTGGACTTCACATTTTCCAGAAGAAAGCAGTTGGCCGTTTCTGTGGAGTGTTTCGCTCTGAAGCCAAACTGCATGGAGTGGAATGTGAAGGGGCTGTTGTTGAGGTGGGCAATCAGTTGTTCTGCTACACACTTTTCAACAACCTTTGACACCACAGGTAGTATACTAATGGGCCTGTAGTTACTCACGTCAGCAGGGTCGCCTGATTTAAAGATGGCCGTTTTTATGGCCGACTTCCATACCCTTGGAAACATACAGAGACCAATAGATGTGTTGGTGACCTTAGTAATGGGGCCAATGAGTGACTCTTTGTAGTTAAGAAAGGTAGAGTCCATCCCAAACACATCTTTGGTTTTAGAGTTCTTTAGTGAGCTAATCACCTTGTTCACCTTTGACTCAGAAACCTCCCTTATGATGAAGACAGGTTGAGCGTCATTCATTAGCACTGAGCCCAAGAAATCAGTGGAGGGGTTCTGTGTCAGTAACCTGACTGAGTCAATAAAGTAGGAATTGAAGGCTGTTGCTATTTCAACTGCATCCTGTGTTAGATTGTTATTCACCATGATGTCTAGTCTTTTTGCAGTGTTTCTATGGTCTTTCCCTGTTAACTTTTTTAGATTCTCCCAAATCAATTTATAATTTCCCTTTGCTTCACCAATTGTTAATAAAAAAGTTTGCCTTGGCCTGTCTGATTTCTTTCATCACCTTATTTCTCAACATGGTAAACCTACGTCTGTCATGCTCTAATTTAGATTGTAGGGCTATTTTTAGAGCATAATCTCGTTCTTTCATCAATTTCCAGATTTCTCCATTTAGCCAAGGAAGAGTGCTCTTTTGGCCAGGTTTGGATTTGATTTTCTTTAGGAAGCCATTTATTGTAGTCTGGATTGTAGATAGAAAAACCTGACTATCAGCTTCCACGTCTGTATAGGACAAGAGATCATTCCAGTTTATTCCCTTAATTGCTTTTTCAAAATAGTTTAATTCACTCTTAGGTATTCTGAGTTGATCCGGCTTTCTAACAGTAGAGAGGTTAAACCTGCTCTTTGACAGCTTTCTTGGCATTCTCGCAACCAGCTTCACCTGGAATGCTTTCAAACAGTGTTGAAGGAGTTCCCACATATGCTGAGCACTTGTTGGCTGCTTTTCCTTCACTCTGTGGTCCAACTCAATTGGGTTGAGGTCTGGTGATTGTGGAGGCCAGGTCATCTGATACAGCACTCCATCGCTCTCCCTCTTGGTCAAATAGCCCTTACACAGCCTGGAAGTGTGTTTTGGTTCATTGTTATGTTGAAAACCAAATGATAGTCCCACTAAGCTCAAACCAGAATGCTGTGTTAGTCATGCTGTTTAAGTGATAGCTTTCCAAGATGGTGTAGCAGTCGGACGTCTGTTTTGTCTTTGTCTTGTCCCGTACCGTGTATATATCGTTTTCTTCAGATATATTTTTAAAATCAATTTCCATCTATAGACTGAACATACTCTCCTCCAACCCGCCTCACCCAATGTGGTACGGGGGTTTCAGCAGGTTCTTCTGTTACGATGTCCCCCCGTGGCCCATCTGCTAGCCCCGGCCTGCTAGCTGTCCGAATCGCCATATCGCTAGCTCGCCAAGCTACTCACTGGACCCTATGATAACTCGGCTACACATTTCTCTCCCTAATGTCAATATGTCTATTGTTGTTTTGGTTAGTGATTATCGTCTTATTTCACTGTAGAGCCTCCAGCCCTGCTCAATATGCCTTAGCTAGCCCTTTTGTTCCACCCCCACACACGCGGTGACGGCACCTGGCTTAAATGGTGCCTCTAAAGACAAAACCTCTCTCATCGTCACTCAATGCCTAGGTTTACCTCTGTACTCACATCCTACCATACTCGTCTGTACATTATGCCTTGAATCTATTCTTCCGTGCCCAGAAATCTGCTCCATTTACTCTCTGTTCCTAACTACTAGACAACCAGTCTTATAGCCTTTAGCTGTACCCTTATCCTACTCCTCCTCTGGTGAAGTAGAGGTTAATTAAAAGGTGAAATAAATTAAATAAAAAGTGTTCCATGAATTCTAAATAAATCACCAGCAAAGCACCCCAACACCGTCACACCTCCTCCATGCTTCACGGTGGGAAACACACATGCGGTTATCATCCGTTCACGTACTCTGCGTCTCACAAAGACACGGCGGTTAGAACCAAAAGTCTTGAATTTGGACTCCACCCGTCTAATGTCCATTGCTTGTGTTTCTTGGCCCAAGCAAGTCTCTTCTTCTTATTGGTGTCCTTTAGTAGTGGTTTCTTTGCAGGAATTCAACCATGAAGACCTAATTCACACAGTCTCCTCTGAACAATTAATGGTGAGATGTGTCTGTTACCTGAACTACGTGAATCAATTCCACATATTAACTTTTAACAAGGCACACCTGTTAATTGAAATGCATTCCAGGTGACTAACTCATGAACCTGGTTGAGAGACTGCAAGCTGTCATCAAGGCAAAGGGAGGCTACTTTGAAGAATCTCAAATATATTTTCATTTGTTTAACACTATTTTGTTTACTACATGATTCCATGTGTTATTTCATAGCTTTAATATCTTCACGATTATTCTACAATGTAGAAAGTAGTAAAACATGTAAGAAAAACATGCCACAAGAGGTCTCTTCACAGTCCCAAGTCACAGCCCCAAGTCCAGAACAGACTATGGAAGGCGCACAGTACTATATAGAGCCATGACTACATTACATTTACGTCATTTAGCAGACGCTCTTATCCAGAGCGACTTACAAATTGGTGCATTCCCATCCCACATCAAGTAACTAATGCAGCAGTAAAATTAGATTTAACAAACAGATTAAAAAAACACCTTATGGACCAGCGGGGACTGTGAAGCAACACAAACACACACACACACACACACACACACACACACACACACACACACACACACACACACACACACACACACACACACACACACACACACACACACACACACACACACACACAATTTAGTCATGTAGATATGTGGTAGTGGTGGAGTAGGGGCCTGAGGGCACACAGTGTGTTGTGAAATCGGTGAATGAATTATAATGTTTTTAAAATGGTAGAAACTGCCCTAATTTTGCTGGACCCCAGGAAAATTCCTTGGCAGCAGCTAATGGGGATCCATAATAAATACAAATACAAAAAAACCTGCAATGAGTCGGTGTCCAAACTTTTGACTGGTTCTGTAAATGTTTGGAAATGATACTGTTGTGTATAGAAATGCTTATTGAAGACATCATGTAGAGCAGTTTACTGTTTTAAACAGTAGGTTGTCTGTTTATAAGTCTCCATGGTTCAAGTCACTTCACTGTGGTTAAATGCGGTGATTCGTGCTTTCAGTTATGTGCGAATGCTGCCATCTTTACGGTTTTTGGTTTGGGTATGTTCAACATCCTCTATGCACTTCCTGATGAACCCAGAGACAGTATATTCGTCAATGTTATTCCCAGAAACTGCACGGAACATATCCCAGTCCGCATGATCAAAACAGGTGTTAAACGGCGCAGGTCCTAATCCAGGCACTTGTCATCTCCCGTCTGGATTACTGCAACTCGCTGTTGGCTGGGCTCCCTGCCTGTGCCATTAAACCCCTACAACTCATCCAGAACGCCGCAGCCCGTCTGGTGTTCAACCTTCCCAAGTTCTCTCACGTCACCCCGCTCCTCCGCTCTCTCCACTGGCTTCCAGTTGAAGCTCGCATCCGCTACAAGACCATGGTGCTTGCCTACGGAGCTGTGAGGGAACGGCACCTCAGTATCTCCAGGCTCTGATCAGGCCCTACACCCAAACAAGGGCACTGCGTTCATCCACCTCTGGCCTGCTCGCCTCCCTACCACTGAGGAAGTACAGTTCCCGCTCAGCCCAGTCAAAACTGTTCGCTGCTCTGGCCCCCCAATGGTGGAACAAACTCCCTCACGACGCCAGGACAGCGGAGTCAATCACCACCTTCCGGAGACACCTGAAACCCCACCTCTTTAAGGAATACCTAGGATAGGATAAGTAATCCTTCTCACCCCCCCCCCTTTTAAGATTTAGATGCACTATTGTAAAGTGACTGTTCCACTGGATCTCATAAGGTGAATGCACCAATTTGTAAGTCGCTCTGGATAAGAGCGTCTGCTAAATGACTTAAATGTAAATGTAAATAAACAAAAGACTGTAAAGTCAGCTGGGAGCGAGCGACAGGGCAACCATCGTCGGCGCCATCTTGCTGCAAATTCAGGGCTTTGGGGCTGAAGTCCTCCCTGTGCAATTGGATCCTAGATTTCCTGACAGGACAACGCCAGGTAGTGAGGGTAGGCAACAACACTTTCGGCAACTGCTCCGCCCTCAACCACATGGCTCTCCAGAAGGTGGTGCGGACAGCTAAACGCATCACCAGGGCCACGCTGCCTGGCCTCCAGGACATCTACAGCACCTGGTGTCAAAGGAAGGCCAAGAAGAAGATCACCAAGGACCTCAGCCATCCGAATCACGGACTGTTCGCTGGGCAGACGGCGACAGTACAGGTGCATCAGAGCCGGGACCGAGAGACCAAAAAACAGCTTCTATTACCAGGCCAGACTTTTGAACAGCCATCACTAGCGTCTACCAGGTGATGCACACTCACTCGCACAAAAGCTAATCACACACACCTCATACTCACCAACACCTTTGTCCTTTGTTGCTTTTATGAATTTTGTCTTGCTGCTTTTTGTTCTATGTTGCTCTGTCTGTATGCTACGTCTTGCTTGTCCTATGTTGCTATTGTCTATATTGTAATTGTTTTTAATAACCTGCCCAGGGACTGCGGTTGAAAATTAGCCGGCTGGCTAAAACCGGCACTTTCACTGAAACGTTGATTAATGTGCACTGTCCCTGTAAAAATAAAACAAACTCAAACACGCTTACAACCAAAGCTGCTGTCCCATGTTGTAGAGACATTGAACCACTTGTCACTTCCTGTTTCACTCAGTGAATTTAAATACTGTATCACCGACATTGCTTATTGTAATATTTCTACTACTGCACATTGTATGTCAGTGCCACTGTTTATACACACCAAATATTTCTTTATAAAGTAGACAGACGGTGGGTGTGTGGCTGCGTGGGTGGGTGCGTGTTACCATTGAAGCGCTGTAGTAGCGCCTCCATCAGAGCAGTGAGAGGTAGAGACAGCAGCGCCAGGACAAACACCACATTGAAGTTCAGGAAACCATTTATAAAGTAGAACGGCCACGGCTCTGTACCTAAACACATAATGCACAACGCCACACAGTGTTAGATCAATGTTATGATACAAAACACAGTATACGTCAATCATAAACAGTAAACATGCAGTCATGTTTCATGCAAACAATTGTAAATAGCCTTTTGCACAAGCCTTGGCCTGACCCAGAACGGCTCATATGAGCAGGAGCCCATCTCCTGTTTCTGTAGCGTGAGGCAGCTTGATGTACAAGTATAGCCCCTGAACAGGACGCTAGTATAAGGCGCTAACTCCTGAAAGGGATTCTTTGGGATTTTGGAGGCCCTTTATCAACTTCCCCAGAATCAGATGAACTAATAGATACCATTTGTATATCTCTGTGTCCAATAATCTACAGAAGCCTATCTGACTCTAGGGAAGTTGATAAAGGGCCTCATTGTTAATTATGATCCGGAAGTATCCCTTTATTCCTGAGGGCCAGAGGCATTGGGTCTCATTTTTAACATCTTTGGAATGGCTCGGCCCGGGGTCGTACTCCCAACATTTTAATCCCAGGGAGGACACTAACCACAAGGCCACTGAGTTGGTAACATTGTCCTTTCAATCCCAGGGAGGACACTACCCACAAGGCCACTGAGTTGGTAACATTGTCCTTTCAATCCCAGGGAGGACACTAACCACAAGGCCACTGAGTTGGTAACATTGTCCTTTTAATCCCAGGGAGGACACTACCCACAAGGCCACTGAGTTGGTAACATTGTCCTTTCAATCCCAGGGAGGACACTACCCACAAGGCCACTGAGTTGGTAACATTGTCCTTTCAATCCCAGGGAGGACACTAACCACAAGGCCACTGAGTTGGTAACATTGTCCTTTTAATCCCAGGGAGGACACTACCCACAAGGCCACTGAGTTGGTAACATTGTCCTTTTAATCCCAGGGAGGACACTACCCACAAGGCCACTGAGTTGGTAACATTGTCCTTTCAATCCCAGGGAGGACACTAACCACAAGGCCACTGAGTTGGTAACATTGTCCTTTCAATCCCAGGGAGGACACTAACCACAAGGCCACTGAGTTGGTAACATTGTCCTTTCAATCCCAGGGAGGACACTAACCACAAGGCCACTGAGTTGGTAACATTGTCCTTTCAATCCCAGGGAGGACACTAACCACAAGGCCACTGAGTTGGTAACATTGTCCTTTCAATCCCAGGGAGGACACTAACCACAAGGCCACTGAGTTGGTAGCATTGTCCTTTCAATCCCAGGGAGGACACTAACTACAAGGCCACTGAGTTAGTAACATTGTCCTTTCAATCCCAGGGAGGACACTAACCACAAGGCCACTGAGTTGGTAACATTGTCCTTTCAATCCCAGGGAGGACACTAACCACAGGCCACTGAGTTGGTAACATTGTCCTTTCAATCCCAGGGAGGACACTAACCACAGGGCCACTGAGTTGGTAACATTGTCCTTTTAATCCCAGGGAGGACACTACCCACAAGGCCACTGAGTTGGTAGCATTGTCCTTTCAATCCCAGGGAGGACACTAACCACAAGGCCACTGAGTTGGTAACATTGTCCTTTCAATCCCAGTGAGGACACTAACCACAGGGCCACTGAGTTGGTAACCTTGTCCTTTCAATCCCAGGGAGAACACTACCCACAGGGCCACTGAGTTGGTAACCTTGTCCTTTTAATCCCAGTGAGGACACTAACCACAAGGCCACTGAGTTGGTAGCATTGTCCTTTCAATCCCAGGGAGGACACTAACCACAGGGCCACTGAGTTGGTAACATTGTCCTTTCAATCCCAGGGAGGACACTACCCACAAGGCCACTGAGTTGGTAGCATTGTCCTTTTAATCCCAGGGAGGACACTAACCACAAGGCCACTGAGTTGGTAACCTTGTCCTTTTAATCCCAGTGAGGACACTAACCACAAGGCCACTGAGTTGGTAGCATTGTCCTTTCAATCCCAGGGAGGACACTAACCACAGGGCCACTGAGTTGGTAACATTGTCCTTTCAATCCCAGGAGGACACTAACCACAAGGCCACTGAGTTGGTAACATTGTCCTTTCAATCCCAGGGAGGACACTAACCACAAGGCCACTGAGTTGGTAGCACTGTCCTTTCAATCCCAGGGAGGACACTAACTACAAGGCCACTGAGTTAGTAACATTGTCCTTTCAATCCCAGGGAGGACACTACCCACAAGGCCACTGAGTTGGTAGCATTGTCCTTTTAATCCCAGGGAGGACACTAACCACAAGGCCACTGAGTTGGTAGCATTGTCCTTTCAATCCCAGGGAGGACACTACCCACAGGGCCACTGAGTTGGTAACCTTGTCCTTTTAATCCCAGTGAGGACACTAACCACAAGGCCACTGAGTTGGTAGCATTGTCCTTTCAATCCCAGGGAGGACACTAACCACAGGGCCACTGAGTTGGTAACCTTGTCCTTTCAATCCCAGGGAGGACACTAACCACAGGGCCACTGAGTTGGTAGCATTGTCCTTTCAATCCCAGGGAGGACACTACCCACAAGGCCACTGAGTTGGTAGTATTGTCCTTTTAATCCCAGGGAGGACACTAACCACAAGGCCACTGAGTTGGTAGCATTGTCCTTTCAATCCCAGGGAGGACACTACCCACAGGGACACTGAGTTGGTAACCTTGTCCTTTTAATCCCAGTGAGGACACTAACCACAAGGCCACTGAGTTGGTAGCATTGTGAAACTTCTAAAGCCACCAGACCTCACATGACATTAGAACACAGAACAACAGATCAATGCAGCTGGTTCTGACGTAACTCTTTAATAAATACCACCTGACTTGACTGCTTCAGAAGAGGACCTATCTAGCTAGCTAACTGAATCAGAAGAGGACCTATCTAGCTAGCTAACTGAATCAGAAGAGGACCTATCTAGTTAGCTAACTGAATCAGAAGAGGACCTATCTAGCTAGCTAACTGAATCAGAAGAGGACCTAGACTAGCTAGCTAACTGAATCAGAAGAGGACCTATCTAGCTAGCTGAATCAGAAGAGGACCTATCAAACTAGCTAACTGAATAAACCTATCTAGCTACCTAACTGAATCAGAAGATGACCTATCAAACTAGCTAACTGAATCAGAAGAGGACCTATCTAGCTAGCTAACTGAATCAGAAGAGGACCTATCTAGCTAGCTAACTGAATCAGAAGAGGACCTATCTAGCTAGCTAACTGAGAAGAGGACCTCAACTGAATCAGAGGACCTATCTAGCTAGCTAACTGAATCAGAAGAGGACCTATCAAACTAGCTAACTGCTAACTGAATCAGAAGAGGACCTATCTAACTAGCTAACTGAATCAGAAGAGGACCTATCTAGTTAGCTAACTGAATCAGAAGAGGACCTATCTAACTACCTATCAGAAGAGGACCTATCTAGCTAGCTAACTGAATCAGAAGAGGACCTATCTAGCTAACTGAATCAAAGAGGACCTATGAAACTGAATCAGAAGAGGACCTATCTAGCTAGCTAACTGAATCAGAAGAGGACCTATCTAGCTAGCTAACTGAATCAGAAGAGGACCTATCAGAGCTAGCTAACTGAATCAGAAGAGGACCTAGCTAACTGAATCAGAAGAGGACCTAGCTAACTGAATCAGAAGAGGACCTATCTAGCTAGCTAACTGAATCAGAAGAGGACCTATCTAGCTAGCTAACTGAATCAGAAGAGGACCTATCTAGCTAGCTAACTGAATCAGAAGAGGACCTATCTAGCTAGCTAACTGCATCAGAAGAGGACCTATCTAGCTAGCTAACTGAATCAGAAGAGGACCTATCTAGCTAGCTAACTGAATCAGAAGAGGACCTATCTAGCTAGCTAACTGAATCAGAAGAGGACCTATCTAGCTAGCTAACTGAATCAGAAGAGGACCTATCTAGCTAGCTAACTGAATCAGAAGAGGACCTATCAAACTAGCTAACTGAATCAGAAGAGGACCTATCTAGCTAGCTAACTGAATCAGAAGAGGACCTATCTAGCTAGCTAACTGAATCAGAAGAGGACCTATCTAGCTAGCTAACTGAATCAGAAGAGGACCTATCTAACTAGCTAACTGAATCAGAAGAGGACCTATCTAGCTAGCTAACTGAATCAGAAGAGGACCTATCAAACTAGCTAACTGAATCAGAAGAGGACCTAGCTAACTGAATCAGAAGAGGACCTATCTAGCTAGCTAACTGAATCAGAAGAGGACCTATCAAACTAGCTAACTGAATCAGAAGAGGACCTATCTAGCTAGCTAACTGAATCAGAAGAGGACCTATCAAACTAGCTAACTGAATCAGAAGAGGACCTATCTAGCTAGCTAACTGAATCAGAAGAGGACCTATCAAACTAGCTAACTGAATCAGAAGAGGACCTACACTACCGTTCAAAAGTTTTGGGTAACTTAAAAATGTCCTTGTTTTTGAAAGAAAAGCACATTTTCTCCATTAAATTATCAAATTGATCAGAAACAGTGTAGATTTAGTTAATGTTGTAAATGACTATTATAGCTGGAAACAGCAGATGTTTTCATGCAATATCTACATAGGAGTGATGGTTGCTGATAATGGGCCTGTGTTTCAATGGCACGTTGTGTTAGCTAATCCAAGTTAATCATTAAAAAAAAGGCTAATTGATCATTAGAAAACCCTTTTGCAATTATGTTAGCACAGCTGAAAACTGTTGTTCTGACTAAAGAAGCAATAAAACTGTCCTTCTTTAGACTAGTTGAGTACCTGGAGCATCAACACTTGTGGGTTCAATTACAGGCTCAAAATGGCCAGAAACAAAGGACTTTTTTTCTGAAACTCACCAGTCACTTGTTCTGAGAAATGAAGGATATTCCATGAGAGAAATTACCAAGAAACTGAAGATCTCGTACAACGCTGTGTACTACTACTCCCTTCACAGAACAGCGCAAACTGGCCCTAACCAGAATAGAAAGAGGAGAGGGAGGCACCGGTGCACAACTGAGCAAGAGGACAAGTACATTAGAGTGTCTAGTTTGAGAAACAGATGCCTCACAAGTCCTCAACTGGCAGCTTCATTAAATAGTACCAGCAAAACACCAGTCTCAACGTCAACAGTGTCCTTCTGTAGCTCAGTTGGTAGAGCATGGCGCTTGTAATGCCAGGGTAGTGGGTTCGATTCCCGGGACCACCCATACGTAGAATGTATGCACACATGACTGTAAGTCGCTTTGGATAAAAGCGTCTGCTAAATGGCATATATTAAGAGGCGACTCAGAGATCCTCTGTCCAGTGTCTGTGTTCTTTTGCCCATCTTAAACTTCTATTTGTATTGGCCAGTCTCAGATAAGGCTTTTTCTTTGCAACTTTCCCTAGAAAGCCAGCATCCTGGAGTCGCCTCTTCACTGTTGACATTGAGACTGGTGTTTTGCGGGTACTATTTAATGAAGCTGCCAGTTGAGGACTTGTGCGGCGTCTGTTTCTCAAACTAGACACTCTAATGTACTTGTCCTCTTGCTCAGTTGTGCACAGGGGCCTGCCACTCCTCTTTCTATTCTGGTTTTCAGCTACAATAGTCATTTACAACATTAACAAAATCTGCACTGTATTTCTGATCAATTTGATGTTAATGGCATTTTTTTTTGCTTTTATTTTAAAAATAAGGATACTTCTAAGGGACACCCAAACTTTGGAACGGTAGTGTACCTAGCTATCTAACTGCTTCAGAAGAGGACCTACCGAGCTAGCTAGCTAACTATATCAGAAGAGGACCTAGCGAGCTGCTTCAGAAGAGGACCTAGCTAGCTAGCTAGCTAACTATATCAGAAGAGGACCTAGCTAGCTAGCTAGCTAACTATATCAGAAGAGGACCTAGCTAGCTGCTTCAGAAGAGGACCTAGCTAGCTAGCTAACTGCATCAGAAGAGGACCTAGCTAGCTAGCTAACTGCATCAGAAGAGGACCTAGCTAGCTAGCTAGCTGCTTCAGAAGAGGACCTAGCTAGCTAGCTGCTTCAGAAGAGGACCTAGCTAGCGAACTGCTTCAGAAGAGGACCTAGCTAGCTAGCTAACTGCATCAGAAGAGGACCTAGCTAGCTAGCTAACTGCTTCAGAAGAGGACCTAGCTAGCTAGCTAACTGCTTCAGAAGAGGACCTAGCTAGCTAGCTGATTCAGAAGAGGACATACCTAGCTAGCTAACTCCTTCAGATGAGGACCTTGCTAGCTAGTGTGTGTGTGTGTTTACCGTAGAGATCTGGGCCATGGGGGGTGAAGACATTATAGAGTAGAATATTGAGGGGAGCAATGACCAGTTTCCCATAGCAACAAGAATCCACCACCATCAGAGGCACCTGGAAAACACACACACACACACACACACACACACACACAGTTCTGAGTGCTTCTTCTCCGTACACAGCGATCAACTAAAGATAATGACAAAGTTCTTAACAAACATTCATAACTCAGTGTGTGTGTGTGTGTGTGTGTGTGTGTGTGTGTGTGTGTGTGTGTGTGTGTGTGTGTGTGTGTGTGTGTGTGTGTCACCAGGAATAGCAGCAGAGAGACGGTTGCCCAGGTGATGAAACTATTCCACTTCCTCTTCAGCACAAGCAGGTCGAAGGCGATCGGTAGCCTAGTAACCACATCAACCAATCAGAGACAGCATGACTATTTTTATTTTATCTTTATTTAACTAGGAAAGTCAGTTAAGAAAAAATGCTTATTTAGAATGACGGCATACCCTGGTCAAACCCTAACCCTGCCTTAGACCACTGCAACAATCAGGAGACCCTACATAGAACCCCTGACCTCGAACCCAGTCGTATTCAAACTTTTTCAGCAGGGACTCAAATTTCTTGTACATTTCTAGATCAACAAATGACCTTCAATTTAATACAATTTAATGGCTCCCTCTTAGTTATTTTGCTCCCTAAAACAAAACATAGCCCTGCCCTGGTAGTAAATTATTCTCTACTTGCTGCCAGCTGAAACTTACTACACAGTAGATGTTTTTATATCATACTTCTTTACAATTAACTCTGCACAAGGAACAGCTCTTACCCAAGCAGAGCGGAGAATGGCCAGCCAATGATAGCCCCAGCTGCCACACCCATCACAGCCAGGAAGGGCGTGTCTTGGAACCATCCAGTCATGGCAACCAGAGTAGAATACATACAGAAGGAAGAAGGCAGGAATGCTGGAGAGAGGGACGAGAGACGAGAGACAGAGAGAGAGAGCGCGAGGGACGCAGAGAGAGAGCGAGAGAGAGAGAGAGAGAGAGAGAGAGAGAGAGAGAGAGAGGCAACCAGTGAAGAACAAACACCATTGTAAATACAACCCATATTTATGCTTATTTATTTTATCTTGTGTCCTTTAACTATTTGTACATTGTGTATATATATATATATATATATATATATATATATATATATATATATATATATACATATATGACATTTGTAATGTCTTTACTGTTTTGAAACTGTTGTATGTGTAATGTTTACTGTTAATTTTGGTTGTTTTTCACTTTATATATATTCACTTTGTATGTTGTCTACCTCACTTGCTTTGGCAATGTTAACACATGTTTCCCATGCCAATAAAGCCCTTGAATTGAATTGAATTGAGAGAGAGAGAGGGACACAGAGAGAGAGCGAGAGAGAGAGAGGGACGCAGAGAGAGAGGGACGCAGAAAGAGAGGGACACAGAAAGAGAGGGACACAGAAAGAGAGGGACACAGAAAGAGAGGGATACAGAGAGAGAGGGTTGCAGAGAGAGAGGGACGCAGAGAGAGAGGGACGCAGAGAGAGAGGGACGCAGAGAGAGAGGGACACAGAGAGAGAGGGACGCAGAGAGAGAGGGACACAGAAAGAGAGGGACACAGAAAGAGAGGGACACAGAAAGAGAGGGACACAGAAAGAGAGGGACGCAGAGAGGGACGCAGAGAGGGACGCAGAGAGGGACGCAGAGAGAGAGAGACGCAGAGAGAGAGAGAGACGCAGAGAGAGAGGGACGCAGAGAGAGAGGGACGCAGAAAGAGAGGGACAAAGAGAGAAACAGAGAGGAGAGAGAGAGCAAGAAAAGTGTGAGAGGTCATGAGCAGATGAGCTCTTACATTTTTCAACATGTTTTTACAAAAAGATAGATTTAGAATAAGATAAACTTGGATTTTCTCACAAGGACATATAACCTTCATTCTAAACCAAAACTCCAAACCTTCAACCTGTTTTTGGACAAAATGACATGGAAGGATTTCATTCCAAGGACTATAGTGAATAATCTGGCAAACCATGGCCAGCAAAATAAGCAAAACATAAACCTGAGAATAGCATCCAACCTGGAACTGAGTAATATTTAGTATGAAGCTATTTTTAAAGGCAAGAAGAAAAACCGTGTGAAGTGAGAGGTGTCAAAGCTCCCATCACAGAGTACTACTCTCTCATTGACATGAAGGATAACTTCACCCAGCTGGAGGTAAGGCAGGTGGAGCTGGACACTCCCAACACTAGCCAGCTCATGAACAGACCCACTGCCAGTCAACACTAAAAAATAGAAGGAGGTGAAACCAGCTCCACCCCCGCAGAGAAGCAACAGCCCATTAGAGAGGTGGCCACCAGAGAAGCCAGCAGAACAGCCCAGAGCTGCAGGTGAACAGCCTCTCTGGAGGTGGCCACCCCCACAGAGAAGGCAGAACAGCCCACTAGAGAGGTGGCCACACCCCACAGAGAAGCCAGCAGAACAGCCCACTAGAGAGGTGGCCACCCCCACAGAGAAGCCAGCAGAACAGCCCACTAGAGAGGTGGCCACTCCCACAGAGAAGCCAGCAACAAAGCCAGCAGAACAGCCCATTAAAGGTGACCACCCCCACAGACCCCCGCAGGAAGCCAGCAGAACAGCCCACTAGAGAGGTGGCCACCCCCACAGAGAAGCCAGCAGAACAGCCCACTGAGAGGTGGCCACCCCCACAGAGAAGCCAGCAGAACAGCCCATTAGAGAGGTGGCCACCCCCACAGAGAAGCCAGCAGAACAGCCCACTAGAGAGGTGGCCACCCCGCAGAGAAGCCAGCAGAACAGCCCACTGAGAGGTGGCCACCCCCACAGAGAAGCCAGCAGAACAGCCCACTAGAGAGGTGGCCACCCCCCCCACAGAGAAGCCAGCAGAACAGCCCATTAGAGAGGTGACCACCCCAGCATTAGAGAGGTGGCCACCCCCCGCAGGCCACCCCCAGCCCACTAGAGAGGTGGCCACCCCACAGAGAAGCCAGCAGAACAGCCCACTAGAGAGGTGGCCACCCCACAGAGAAGCCAGCAGAACAGCCCACTAGAGAGGTGGCCACCCCAGAACACAGAGAAGCCAGCAGAACAGCCCATTAGAGAGGTGGCCACCCCCACAGAGAAGCCAGCAGAACAGCCCACTAGAGAGGTGGCCACCCCCACAGAGAAGCCAGCAGAACAGCCCATTAGAGAGGTGGCCACCCCCACAGAGAAGCCAGCAGAACAGCCCATTAGAGAGGTGACCACCCCCACAGAGAAGCCAGCAGAACAGCCCACTAGAGAGGTGGCCACCCCCGCAGAGCCAGCAGAACAGCCCATTGGAGCAGAACCCCCAGCAGAACAGCCCATTGGAGAGGTGGCCACCCCCACAGAGAAGCCAGCAGAACAGCCCATTAGAGAGGTGGCCACCCCCAGAGAAGCCAGCAGAACAGCCCACTAGAGAGGTGGCCACCCCCACAGAGAAGCCAGCAGAACAGCCCACTAGAGAGGTGGCCACCCCACAGCAGAACAGCCCAAGCCAGCCAGAACAGCCCATTAGAGAGGTGGCCACCCCCACAGAGAAGCCAGCAGAACAGCCCACTAGAGAGGTGGCCACCCCCCGCAGAGAAGCCAGAAACAGCCCATTAGGAGAGGTGGCCACCCCCACAGAGAAGCCAGCAGAACAGCCCACAGAGAGGTGGCCACCCCCACAGAGAAGCCAGCAGAACAGCCCATTGGAGAGGTGGCCACCCCCACAGAGAGCAGAACAGCCAGCACCCCCGCAGAACCAGCAGAACAGCCCATTAGAGAGGTGGCCACCCCACAGAGAAGCCAGCAGAACAGCCCATTAGAGAGGTGGCCACCCCGACAGAGAAGCCAGCAGAACAGCCCATTAGAGAGGTGGCCACCCCCACAGAGAAGCCAGCAGAACAGCCCATTAGAGAGGTGGCCACCCCACAGAGAAGCCAGCAGAACAGCCCATTAGAGAGGTGGCCACCCCCACAGAGAAGCCAGCAGAACAGCCCATTGGAGAGGTGGCCACCCCCACAGAGAAGCCAGCAGAACAGCCCATTGGAGAGGTGGCCACCCCATCGAACTAGGGTCACCCAGCCACATAACAATACACATAGGCACAAGGGAGTGATTGAAGAGGCGTGATTGAAAAGTGATTGAAAAAGCTTCTTATATTTTCCCCAACGCACAAGTGGTGATCTCTCCACCCTGCTTGAGGCAAAAGAAACACACCTATTTAGACGAGGTGCTGGCTAGTGGAGTAGAACACTTGAACAAAAATATTTATGTCCAACGTTTCAACAGACAAGCTGTCTTCATCTCCACCCTGCTACCATACAGCGGGTAAATGCATGTATGTTCCTGTGACTGTGCCTCAAAACCAAATGTCTACCTGGCCCACCATCCACCCTGGACTTGACGAGCAGGTCCACCTATACGAGGCAGCAGTGCCCACCAACGCCCGGACCCTGAAGGATATCGCCCTCAACCGCAGCCCCGTCACCTCACACAGGAGCAACAGATCAATAGACACCCGCCCAGACCAGTGAGACACTCTCCCAGACCTGCGGGACCCCCCCGGACCCACGCCGAGAGGAACTACATTCCGACCACAGCACCAGCCACATCCACATCCCCACCCCAACCAATCAACATCCCCCCCAAGTTGACCATGCCCACACCCCATTTAGGCCCCCTCAGATCAGACCTATGCCCCTCCTGCCCACCCCTTGCCCCCCACTCTCACAAAGAGGGCCTCAACATGAAAGTCACACATACACCCAGGCCGTGAGCAGGCAAACAGGCCCAACCCCCACTCTTACACTAGCCCAAGCGAATCAAATCAAATAAAATTATATTTGTCACAGACAGAGATACAGGCAGAGAGGGAGAGACAGAGGAGAGGGAGAGAGATGGAGGGAAGATGAGTGAGAGATGGAGAAAGGGAAGGAGGGATGAAGAGGGGAGGAAGAGAGATGAAGGGAAGGAGGACGGAAAGGAGATGGAGGGGAGGAGGGAGGAAGAGAGATGGAGGGGAGGAGGGAGGAAGAGAGATGGAGGGGAGGAGGGAGGAAGAGAGATGGAGGGGAGGAGGGAGGAGGGAGGAAGAGAGATGGAGGGGAGGAGGGAGGAAGAGAGATGGAAGGGAGGGAGGGAGATGGAGGAGTAGCACCCACCTGCTGAGGAGCAGAACATTCCAGAGCTCAGGAGGAGGAAGGCCAGCATCAGACGACCCACATGCAGCCCAAACTTCTTACACACCGCCCTGCAACACACACACACCTACCTTACACTAAAGATAAAATAAGAGACTGACACACACACACACACACACACACACACACACACACACACACACACACACACACACACACACACACACACACACACACACACCTTACACTAAAGATAAAATAAGAGACTGACACACACACACATGAGGAGGGACAGATACTGACTTGTAGAAGTAGAGTTCACAGATGCAGCAGGAGAAGGCCAGGACACAGCGCACAAAGTAGAACACCAGCACCTAAAACACAACATCACAACCTCAACCTCACACTCACAACCTCACAACCACATAAACATCACAACCTCAACCTCACAACCACATAAACATCACAACCTCAACCTCACAACCACATAAACATCACAACCTCAACCTCACAACCTCATAAACATCACAACCTCAACCTCACAACCACATAAACATCACAACCTCACAACCTCATAAACATCACAACCTCATAAACATCACAACCTCACAACCACATAAACCTCACAACCTCATAAACATCACAACCTCAACCTCACAACCTCAACCACACAACCTCAACCACACAACCTCAACCACACAACCTCAACCACACAACCTCAACCACACAACCTCAACCTCACAACCACATAAACATCACAACCTCATAAACATCACACAGCCACAACTGTGAGTGTGTGTTGCTACCTTGTTGGTCTGTAGGGTGTGTGTGTGTGGATGTGTTTAACTATACTTGAAAAGTCCCCACAAGAATAGTAAACAAACAAACATTTGTCTAACTGGGGACATTTTGTTAGTCCCTACGAGATCAAATGCTATATGTAGAGGGTTTAGGGTTAAGGTTAGAATTCGGTACAGGGTTAGGAGCTAGTTTTAGGAACTAAAGTTTAGGAGCTAGGGTTAGTTTTAGGAGCTAGGAGCTCAGGGTTAGTTTTAGGAGCTAGTTTTAGGAACTAAAGTTTAGAAGCTAGGGTTCGTTTTAGAAGCTAGGGTTCGTTTTAGAAGCTAGGGTTAGGGGCTAGGGTTAGTTTTAGGAGCTAGGGTTAGTTTTAGGAGCTAGGGTTAGGTATAGGGTTAGTTTTAGGAGCTAGGAGCCTAGGGTTAATTTTAGGAGCTAGGGTTAGGTATAGGGTTAGCTTTAGGAGCTAGGAGCCTAGGGTTAATTTTAGGAGCTAGGGTTAGGTATAGGGTTAGCTTTAGGAGCTAGGAGCCTAGGGTTAATTTTAGGAGCTAGGGTTAGGTATAGGGTTAGCTTTAGGAGCTAGGAGCCTAAGGTTAATTTTAGGAGCTAGGGTTAGGTATAGGGTTAGCTTTAGGAGATAGGAGCCTAGGTTTAGGGGCTAGGATTAGTTTAGGAGCTAGGGTTTGGGGCTAGGATTAGGTATAGGGTTAGTTTTAGGAGCTAGGGTTAGTTTTAGGAGCTAGGGTTAGGGTTAGTTTTAGGAGCCAGGGTTAGTTTTAGAAGCTAGGTTAGGTATAGGGTTAGGAGCTAGGGTTAGGTATAGGGTTAGGGGCTAGGGTTAGGTATTGGGTTAGTTTTAGGAGCTAGGGTTAGGTATAGGGTTAGGAGCTAGGGTTAGGTATAGGGTTAGCTTTAGGAGCTAGGGTTAGGTATAGGGTTAGCTTTAGGAGCTAGGGTTAAGGGCTAGGGTTAGTTTTAGGAGCTAGGGTTCGTTTTAGAAGCTAGGGTTAGGGGCTAGGATTAGTTTTAGGAGCTAGGGTTCGTTTTAGAAGCTAGGATTAGTTTTAGGAGCTAGGGTTCGTTTTAGAAGCTAGGATTAGTTTTAGAAGCTAGGTTAGGTATAGGGTTAGGAGCTAGGGTTAGGTTTTCAGGCAGGGTTAAGAGAATGCAAATGAATTGTGTTCCCCACACAAGGTTAGTTATACAATACTGTGTGTGTGTCTGTCTGTGTTACCTTGTTGGTCTGTAGGATGTGAGAGTGTAGTGAGGCAGGGAGGGCGTGCAGCCACAGGTAACCATAGGAACGGATGGCGTTAAGCGGGGAATACTCCCACGTCTGCATCCCATAGCCATACAACAAGAAGTGCATCTACAGGAAATGACATTATCAAATTAGTGAGGGAGAGAGAACAAGGTTTTCTACTGGACAAATGTAGGTGGTTCCCTCTATGTTTGATTCCTTGTGTTAGATCACAGTCTCTGAAATACCTGTAGTGGTACAGTCTTCTAAAAAGATGCAACCACAGTAGTCTATGTAAAAAGCAGAGACCGAAAAAGAAAAAAAAAATCAAAAGCTTCTCAGTTTATCAAAAAAATAAACACGTGAAGAGAAATAGTCACATCTACAGGTTGGGTCCAATTCTGCAAGATGGAATACTGAGAGTAGGTGGACGGCTGAATGAATCTGCTATGACAGAGGAGGGTAAGCACCGAGCTACTATGTCTAAGGACCTTCGAGTTGCCAGTCTTATTCTTCAGCACATCCACAGTTGTGGAGTTGGAACCTGGGGACGGAACCACATGCTTGCGAAGCTACTAGGTTTGGGATTCCACAAGCTAACTGCAGTAAGACACATCCTCTCAGAATGTACTGTATGCAGAAGACTTCATGCTAAAGCTGCAGAGCACAAAATAGCAGACAATCCTTCGCGAACGTCGGAATGGATGACTTCAGACCCTTCGATGTCAAGAGAGAACGTAGTCTGGTGAAAAGATACGGTGTGGTCTTTACATGTCTGACAATCAGAGCAGTTCCCAATGAAGTTGCTCACTTTCTAGACACTGATTCTTGATCCTCTGCGTTGCTTCATCTGCAGAAGAGGTGAGGTGACCATCATGCGATCTGACAATAGGACAAATTGTCAGAGCAGAGAGATCGTTGCGTGAGGCCATTGAAGAGGACTGGCCACAGCTCATAGCCTGGTTCCTCTCTAGGTTACTTCCTAGGTTCTGGCCTTTCTAGGGAGTTTTTTCCTAGCCACCGTGATTCTATACCTGCATTGCTTGCTGTTTGGGTTTTTAGGCTGGATTTCTGTACAGCACTTTAAGATATCAGCTGATGTACGAAGGGCTATATAAATACATTTTATTTGATTATTTGATTTGAAGATCTGAAACAGACAAAGATACCATGATGCAATAAGGAATCAAGTGAATTTTCAACCCATTTGATGTGCTTGCCAACTTTCCTGGGGAAAGTGATCTGTTTCAGCGCCTGGATTTTCCCCAGCAGGAAGGAACTGTTTCTTGCCTTATTCTTTCGTTGTGCAGGAGCATCCTCACTGGCATCGGAAAAGTGGCGTCGCTGTGCTCTCTTCATAGGTCAGAAACTTGCAGGCTTAGATACTAGAGGCCGACAGATTATGATTCTTCAACGCCGATTATTGGAGGACCAAAAAAGCCGATACCGATTTAAATCGGCCGATTTGTTTAAATTTGTAATAATGACAATTACAACAATACTGAATTAACACTTTAACTTAATAGAAAACATCAATAAAATCAATTTAGCCTCAAATAAATAATGAAACATGTTCAATTTGGCTTAAATAATGCAAAAACAAAGTGTTGGAGAAGAAAGTAATATGTGCCATGTAAGAAAGCTAACGTTTCAGTTCCTTGCTCAGAACATGAGAACATATGAAAGCTGGTGGTTCCTTTTAACATGAGACTTCAATATTCCAAGGTAAGAAGTTTTAGGTTGTAGTTAATATAGTATTTATAGGACTATTTCTCTCTATACCATTTGTATTTCATATACCTTTGACTATTGGATGTTCTCATAGGCACTATAGTATTGCCAGTGTAACAGTATAGCTTCCGTCCCCTTCCTCGCCCCTACCTGGGCTCGAACCATTGCACAACCTTCAATATATGTCATAATTACGTAAAACTCTGGCAAATTAGTTCGCAATGAGCTAGGCAGCCCAAATTGTTGCATATACCCTGACTCTGCGTGCAATGAACGCAAGAGAAATGACACAATTTCACCTGGTTAATATTGCATGCTAAACTGGATTAGTAGTTATACTAGTGATTATAACTAGTGATTATGATTGATTGTTTTTATAAGATAAGTTTAATGCTAGCTAGCAATTTACCTAATTCTTTGAATCAATTGGAGGTGTAACTGTGCATATATTTCAAGGCCTACCTTCAAACTCAGTGCCTCTTTGCATGACATCATGGGGAAATCAAAAGAAATCAGCCAAGACCTCAGAAAACAAATTATAGACCTCCACAAGTCTGGTTCATCCTTGGGAGCAATTTCCAAATGCCTGAAGGTATCACATTTATCTGTACAAACAATAGTACGCAAGTATAAACACCATGGGACCACGCAGCCGTCATACCGCTCAGGAAGGAGACGCGTTAAGTCTCCTAGAGATGAACGTGCTTTGGTGAGAAAAATGCCAATCAATCCCAGAACAACAGCAAAGGACCTTGCGAAAATGCTGGAGGAAACAGGTACAAAAGTATCTATCCACAGTAAAAACGAGTCCTATATCGACATTACCTGAAAGTCCGCTCAGCAAGGAAGAAGCCACTGCTCCATAACCACCATAGAAAAGCCAGACTACGGTTTGCAACTGCACATGGGGCTAAAGCTCGTACTTTTGTCCTCATGTGCAAAAATGTCCTCTGGTCTGATGAAACAAAAATAGAACTGTTTGGCCATAATGACCATAGTTATGTTTGGAGGAACAAAGGGGAAGGTTTGCAAGCCGAAGAACACCATCCCAACCATGAAGCACGGGGGTGTCAGCATCATGTTGTTGGGGTGCTTTGCCACCCAACTTTTTCTGGGAAGCTTGTGGAAGGCTACCCAAAATGTTTGACCCAAGTTAAACAATTTAAAGGCAATGCTTCCAAATACTAATTGAGTGTATGTAAACTTCTGACCCACTGGGAATGTGATGAAAGAAATAAAAGCTGAAATAAATTATTCTCTACTATTATTATTCTGACATTTCACGTTCTTAAAATAAAGTGGTGATCTCACAAAGGCAGTTCGAACCAAAAATCTCAAATTTGGACTCATCAGACCAAAATGACAGATTTCCACCGGTCTAATGTCCATTTCTTGTGTTTCTTGGCCTGATTCACACAGTCTCCTCTGAACAGTTGATGTTGAGATGTGTCTGTTACTTGAACTCTGTGAAGCATTTATTTGGGCTGCAATTTCTGAGGCTGGTAACTCTAATGAACTTATCCTCTGCAGCAGAGGGAACTCTGGGTCTTCCATTCCTGTGGCGCTCCTCATGAGAGCCAGTTAGCGCTTGATGGTTTTTGGAAGAAACTATAACATTTCAAGAACTTCTCTGTATTGACTGACCTTCATGTCTTAAAGTAATGATGGACTGTTGTATTGACTGACCTTCATGTCTTAAAGTAATGATGGACTGTTGTATTGACTGACCTTCATGTCTTAAAGTAATGATGGACTGTTGTATTGATTTCATGTCTTAAAGACTGGACTGTTGTATTGACTGACCTTCATGTCTTAAAGTAATGATGGACTGTTGTATTGACTGACCTTCATGTCTTAAAGTAATGATGGACTGTTGTATTGACTGACCTTCATGTCTTAAAGTAATGATGGACTGTTGTATTGACTGACCTTCATGTCTTAAAGTAATGATGGACTGACCTTCATGTCTTAAAGTAATGATGGACTGTTGTATTGACTGACCTTCATGTCTTAAAGTAATGATGGACTGTTGTTAAAGTTGACTGACCTTCATGTCTTAAAGTAATGATGGACTGTTGTATTGACTGACCTTCATGTCTTAAAGTAATGATGGACTGTTGTATTGACTGACCTTCATGTCTTAAAGTAATGATGGACTGTTGTATTGACTGACCTTCATGTCTTAAAGTAATGATGGACTGTTGTATTGACTGACCTTCATGTCTTAAAGTAATGATGGACTGTTGTATTGACTGACCTTCATGTCTTAAAGTAATGATGGACTGTTGTATTGACTGACCTTCATGTCTTAAAGTAATGATGGACTGTTGTATTGACTGACCTTCATGTCTTAAAGTAATGATGGACTGTTGTATTGACTGACCTTCATGTAATATAATAATAATAATATATGCCATTTAGCTGACGCTTTTATCCAAAGCGACTTACAGTCATGTGTGCATATATTCTACTTATGGGTGGTCCCGGGAATCGAACCCACTACCCTGGCGTTACAAGCGCCATGCTCTACCAACTGAGCCACAGAAGGACCACATGTCTTAAAGTAATGATGGACTGTTGTATTGACTGACCTTCATGTCTTAAAGTAATGATGGACTGTTGTATTGACTGACCTTCATGTCTTAAAGTAATGATGGACTGTTGTATTGACTGACCTTCATGTCTTAAAGTAATGATGGACTGTTGTATTGACTGACCTTTATGTCTTAAAGTAATGATGGACTGTTGTATTGACTGACCTTCATGTCTTAAAGTAATGATGGACTGTTGTATTGACTGACCTTCATGTCTTAAAGTAATGGACTGTTGTATTGACTGACCTTCATGTCTTAAAGTAATGATGGACTGTTGTATTGACTGACCTTCATGTCTTAAAGTAATGATGGACTGTTGTATTGACTGACCTTCATGTCTTAAAGTAATGATGGACTGTTGTATTGACTGACCTTCATGTCTTAAAGTAATGATGGACTGTTGTATTGACTGACCTTTATGTCTTAAAGTAATGATGGACTGTTGTATTGACTGACCTTCATGTCTTAAAGTAATGATGGACTGTTGTATTGACTGACCTTCATGTCTTAAAGTAATGATGGACTGTTGTATTGACTGACCTTCATGTCTTAAAGTAATGATGGACTGTTGTATTGACTGACCTTCATGTCTTAAAGTAATGATGGACTGTTGTATTGACTGACCTTCATGTCTTAAAGTAATGATGGACTGTTGTATTGACTGACCTTCATGTCTTAAAGTAATGATGGACTGTTGTATTGACTGACCTTCATGTCTTAAAGTAATGATGGACTGTTGTATTGACTGACCTTCATGTCTTAAAGTAATGATGGACTGTTGTATTGACTGACCTTCATGTCTTAAAGTAATGATGGACTGTTGTATTGACTGACCTTCATGTCTTAAAGTAATGATGGACTGTTGTATTGACTGACCTTTATGTCTTAAAGTAATGATGGACTGTTGTATTGACTGACCTTCATGTCTTAAAGTAATGGACTGTTGTATTGACTGACCTTCATGTCTTAAAGTAATGATGGACTGTTGTATTGACTGACCTTCATGTCTTAAAGTAATGATGGACTGTTGTATTGACTGACCTTCATGTCTTAAAGTAATGATGGACTGTTGTATTGACTGACCTTCATGTCTTAAAGTAATGATGGACTGTTGTATTGACTGACCTTTATGTCTTAAAGTAATGATGGACTGTTGTATTGACTGACCTTTATGTCTTAAAGTAATGATGGACTGTTGTATTGACTGACCTTCATGTCTTAAAGTAATGATGGACTGTTGTATTGACTGACCTTCATGTCTTAAAGTAATGATGGACTGTTGTATTGACTGACCTTCATGTCTTAAAGTAATGATGGACTGTTGTATTGACTGACCTTCATGTCTTAAAGTAATGATGGACTGTTGTATTGACTGACCTTCATGTCTTAAAGTAATGATGGACTGTTGTATTGACTGACCTTCATGTCTTAAAGTAATGATGGACTGTTGTATTGACTGACCTTCATGTCTTAAAGTAATGAAGTAATGATGGACTGTTGTATTGACTTCATGTCTTAAAGTAATGATGGACTGACCTTCATGTCTTAAAGTAATGATGGACTGTTGTATTGACTGACCTTCATGTCTTAAAGTAATGATGGACTGTTGTATTGACTGACCTTCATGTCTTAAAGTAATGGACTGTTGTATTGACTGACCTTCATGTCTTAAAGTAATGATGGACTGTTGTATTGACTGACCTTCATGTCTTAAAGTAATGATGGACTGTTGTATTGACTGACCTTCATGTCTTAAAGTAATGATGGACTGTTGTATTGACTGACCTTCATGTCTTAAAGTAATGATGGACTGTTGTATTGACTGACCTTTATGTCTTAAAGTAATGATGGACTGTTGTATTGACTGACCTTCATGTCTTAAAGTAATGATGGACTGTTGTATTGACTGACCTTCATGTCTTAAAGTAATGATGGACTGTTGTATTGACTGACCTTCATGTCTTAAAGTAATGATGGACTGTTGTATTGACTGACCTTCATGTCTTAAAGTAATGATGGACTGTTGTATTGACTGACCTTCATGTCTTAAAGTAATGATGGACTGTTGTATTGACTGACCTTCATGTCTTAAAGTAATGGACTGTTGTATTGACTGACCTTCATGTCTTAAAGTAATGATGGACTGTTGTATTGACTGACCTTCATGTCTTAAAGTAATGATGGACTGTTGTATTGACTGACCTTCATGTCTTAAAGTAATGATGGACTGTTGTATTGACTGACCTTCATGTCTTAAAGTAATGATGGACTGTTGTATTGACTGACCTTCATGTCTTAAAGTAATGATGGACTGTTGTATTGACTGACCTTCATGTCTTAAAGTAATGATGGACTGTTGTATTGACTGACCTTCATGTCTTAAAGTAATGATGGACTGTTGTATTGACTGACCTTCATGTCTTAAAGTAATGATGGACTGTTGTATTGACTGACCTTCATGTCTTAAAGTAATGATGGACTGTTGTATTGACTGACCTTCATGTCTTAAAGTAATGATGGACTGTTGTATTGACTGACCTTCATGTCTTAAAGTAATGATGGACTGTTGTATTGACTGACCTTCATGTCTTAAAGTAATGATGGACTGTTGTATTGACTGACCTTCATGTCTTAAAGTAATGATGGACTGTTGTATTGACTGACCTTCATGTCTTAAAGTAATGATGGACTGTTGTATTGACTGACCTTCATGTCATAAAGTAATGATGGACTGTCATTTCTCTTTGCTTATTTCAGCTGTTCTTGCCATAAAATGGACTTGGTCTTTTACCAAATAAGGCTATCTTCTGTTTACCAACCTTGTCACAGAACAACTGATAGGCTCTAACGCATTAAGGAAAGAAATTCCACAAATTCACTTAACAAGGTTCACCTGTTAACTGAAATTAATTCCAGGTGAAGCTAGTAGAGAGAGTGCCAACCCAAGGCAAATGGTGGCTAATTTGAAGAATATAAAATCTATATTACTACATGATTCCATATGTGTTATTTCATAGTTTTTGATGTTTTCGCTATTATTCTACAATGTAAAAACTAGTAAAAATATAGAAAAACCCTGGAATGAGTAGGTGTGTCCAAACTTACTGTATTCCTCAACTTTCCTTATATTAAGCACATTCCTTCGCTTTACAACAGGAGTATAGCCTACCTGGCGGACATGAAAATGAACCGCAGGAAGTGTCCTCCATTCAAGTGCATACAGATGACATGCATTTCTTCCCCTTGCCCCTGTTCCAACAGGTGAATTATAAATGGCCCATTCTAAATCAGAACTAGTTTATTATTTTGGTAAATGAACAGACAAGATTAAATTGAGAATAGTCTGATGGGTGACAACATTATGACCTGTGAATGATGTATTATCACCTGTGAATGATGTATTATCACCTGTGAATGATGTATTATCACCTGTGAATGATGTATTATCACCTGTGAATGATGTATTATCACCTGTGAATGATGTATTATCACCTGTGAATGATGTATTATGACCTGTGAATGATGTATTATCACCTGTGAATGATGTATTATCACCTGTGAATGATGTATTATCACCTGTGAGTGATGTATTATCACTTGTGAGTGATGTATTATCACTTGTGAGTGATGTATTATCACTTGTGAGTGATGTATTATCACCTGTGAATGATGTATTATCACCTGTGAATGATGTATTATCACCTGTGAATGATGTATTATCACTTGTGAATGATGTATTATCACTTGTGAATGATGTATTATCACCTGTGAATGATGTATTATCACCTGTGAATGATGTATTATCACCTGTGAATGATGTATTATCACCTGTGAATGATGTATTATCACCTGTGAATGATGTATTATGACCTGTGAATGATGTATTATCACCTGTGAATGATGTATTATCACCTGTGAATGATGTATTATCACCTGTGAATGATGTATTATCACCTGTGAATGATGTATTATCACCTGTGAATGATGTATTATCACCTGTGAATGATGTATTATGACCTGTGAATGATGTATTATCACTTGTGAATGATGTATTATCACTTGTGAATGAGTGAATGATACCCAGTCTCAGGCAAGAAACAGCACGCCTTTCTTAAAATCATAAATCACACACACGTGGCCTAGCCCACCGGCCTAACTGTTTTGATAAGGTTTATATCACAACTAAAGGGGCTAAATACAGCGTATGTTACCCCTAAGCAGTGTTTCTGCCACTATAGTAATTTAGCTCCAGGGATAAATTATTAGACTGTATGGGTGATTTTAAATACTTGGATGGCTCAAAACTTCCTCCAGCTAAATCAAGACAAGACCGAGGTACTTATTGTTGGAGTCAAAGCACAGAGAGAATCTAACACATGCATGGGAAATAAAGATAAGAGGTGTTATTTTAGATTCTGAACACAGTTTAGAATCACACATCAGGAATGTGACCACAACAGCTTTTTACTACCTGAGGAACATTGCCAAGGTGAGGCTGTTTCTCTCTCAGACTGATCCATGCTTTTATTACAAGCAGGCTTGACTACTGTAATGCTCTTCTCTCTGGTCTACCCAAGAAAATGCAAAACATACAGAATGCAGCACAGGTACTGACCAAGACCAGACGGAGAGCACATTACACCGGTTTAATGGTCTCTGTACTGTAAAACATACAGAATGCAGCACAGGTACTGACCTAGACCAGACAGAGAGCACATTACACTGGTTTTAAGGTCTCTGCACTGAATGTCTGTGGGTTTAAAAATACATTTTAAGATACTTCTATTGGTTTTTAAGTCAATACACGATTGTGCACCCCAATACATGTCACACATGCTTTTAAGTTACAGTGCATTCGGGAAGCATTCAGACCCTCTCATGTCTGGAGGAAGCCTGGCACCATCCTTATGGTGAAGCATGGTGGTGCCACCATTATGCTGTTTTTTCAGCGGCAGTGACTGGGAGACTAGTCAGGATCGAGAGAACGATGAACGGAACAGTGCAGAGATGCTTGATGAAAACTTGCTCCGGTGCACTCAGAACCTCAGACTGGGGCGAAGGTTTCTATTTGTATTCATATTTATTATGGATCCCCATTAGTTCCTGCCAAAGCACTAGCTACCAAATGCACTGCATTACTTAATTTAGTAGCTAGTGAGCTTTATGGCTAAGTGGTAAGCTTCTTCCAAAAATCAAGCATTCACTTAGTAATAGCAGAGAATTCCCCCCAGGATCAAGAGCCTTGATGTCTAATATTGTTTTTTTGCAGCAAACTGTGTAGCATTTTTGAATTACTTATTTATATTTATACACTATATATTTGTATAGTTTAGGTCAAAGACCGTATAAAATGTTTGCAATGTGATTGTTAGCATTAAGTTAGCATTCTCTATGGGATTGTACATGTCCTTGTTAGCATGGCTAACCTTTGGACTACAGAGAAAGGTTTGAAAGCAGCGCCCCTTGTGTTCAGTGCCGGTATTCCAAAATATCCCAGTACGGCACAAATTTGGTATGAAGGTATGACAATCTAGATACCGCCGAAGCCTACTTAAAACATGCGTTGGTCGCACACTGATGTCAGCGACATCACGTAGCTTTGAGGTTAGAGGGTTGGGCCAGTAACCGAAAGGTTGCTGGTTCGAATACCGGAACCAACAAGATGAAATAAATAAATACATCTGCCACTGTACCCTTGAGCAAGGCACTTCATCCTAAATGCTCCAAGGGTGGCCGTGACCCCAATCCTTGCGGGTGACTTTAAAAATATATAAATATTTTTACCTTTAACTAGGAAAGTGAGTTAAGAACAAATTCTTATTTACAATAACAGCCTACAATGTCTCATGGGGAGTTGGGCAAAAATACACATTTCCATTACACATGTGTGAGTAACAGGACAAATAAACACCACCCAAATAATCATTATTGTATTATTATTACTCACCGGCTCCCAGTAGTTATAGGTCTCGTCACAGTCGGAGATGTTGCTAAGCAACGCTGCACAGAACCGGGCTGACAGAAGACATTTAAATGCAGTGGAACCTTCAGGAGCCCACACCTGGCCTCCTCTACTGACACACCTACACACACGCACAGACAGAGAGAGAGGGAGAGAAAGAGAGAGTGTGAGTCCTACTACAGCTACCCTCCACCAGACCTAAAGAGCAGCGACTTAGCAAAGGTATTGACACACAGACAGACAGACGTGCCGTACCGGGAGAAGATGGAGCCGGAGAAGAAGGCAGACGGTTTAGGTGCCCACGGCCAAATGTGTCTTTTTGTTTGCGTTGTTTGCAACTTATTTCTGTATGTAATGTTGCCGCTACAGTCTCCTATGACCGAAACAAACTTCCAGACATCAAGACTGCGATTACTCACCACGGACTAGCAGAATCCTTTTTTCCTTTCACGACTCTGACGAGCCCGACGCGAAGGATATCCTGCTTCCTCGGGAAAAGGCCCGATCCCTGTGATCTGCGTGAAGTCTGCGTGAAGAGGAGGCGGAGAAAGAGGTGCCGAAGGGAGGGGCTGCCTTCTGAGAATTCGTAGGCGATCAAATAAACCCCCAGTTCCCCCTCATTCTGCTAGCAAACGTACAATCTTTGGAAAATAAAATTGACCCGTTAAGCAGAAGATTAAACTACCAATGGGACATTAAAAAAAACTAATATCTTATGCTTCACGGAGTCGTGGCTGAACGACGACAACGTCAACATACGATGTACCGGCAGGATAGAACAGTGGCGTCTGGTAAGACAAGAGGCGGAGGTCTATGTATTTCTGTAAATAACAACTGGTGCACAATATCTAAGGAAGTCTCAAGCTACTGCTCGCCAGAGGTAGAGTGTCTCATGATAAGCTGTAGACCACACTACCGATCGAGAGAGTTTTCATCTGTATTCCCCGTAGCTGTTTATATACCACCACAGTAAGAGGCTGGCACTAAGACAGCATTGAATGAGTTGTATTCTGCCATAAGCAAACAAGAAAACCCTCACCCAGAAGTGCCACTCTTAGTAGCCAGGGACTTTAATGCAGGGGAATGTGCAACCAGAGGGAAACTAACTCTGGACCACCTTTACTCCACACACAGAGACGCATACAAAGCTCTCCCTCGCCCTAAATTTGGCAAATCTTACCATTATTCTATCTTCCTGATTCCGGCTTACAAGCAAAAATTCAAGCACCAGTGACTAAAAGCAGATGCTAAGCTACATGACTGTTTTGCTAGCACAGACTGCAACATGTTCCGGGATTCCTCCGATGGCATTGAGGAGTCCACCACATCAGTCATTGGCTTCATCAATAAGTGCATCGATGACCTTGTCCCCACAGTGACTGTACGTACATAGAGGTCGACCGATTAATCGGAATGACCGATTAATTAGGGCCGAAGTATTCATAACAATCGGTAATCGCCATTTTTGGACACCGATCATGGCCGATTACATTGCACTCCACGAGGAGACTGCGTGGCAGGCTGACTACCTGTTATGCGAGTGCAGCAAGGGGCCAAGGTAAGGTGCTAGCTAGCGTTAAACGTATCTTGTAAAAAACAATCAATCTTAATATAATAATATAATAATATATGCCATTTAGCTGACGCTTTTATCCAAAGCGACTTACAGTCATGTAACATCTTAACATAATCACTAGTTAACTACACATGGTTGATGATATTACTAGTTTATCTAGCTTGTCCTGCGTTGCATATAATCGATGTGGTGCCTGTTAATTTATCATTGAATCACAGCCTACTTCGCCAAACGGGTGATTTAATAACCGCATTCGCAAAAAAAAGCACTGTCATTGCACCAATGTGTACCTAACCATAAACATCAATGCCTTTCTTAAAATCAATACACAAGTATATATTTTGAAACCTGCATATTTAGTTAATATTGCCTGCTAACATGAATTTCTTTTAACTATGGAAATTGTGTCACTTCTCTTGCGTTCTGTGCAACAGAGTCAGGGTATATGCAGCAGTTTGGGCCACCTGGCTCGTTGAGAACTATGGGAAGACAATTTCTTCCTAACAAAGACAGCCAACGTCGCCAAAACGGGGGATGATTTTCGCATTTGCGAAAAAAAGCACAATCGTTGCACGAATGTACCTAACCATACACATCAATGCCTTTCTTCGTGCGTTTGCCAGCAGCACCTAGCTGTGCTTCAAGCATTGAGCTGTTTATGACTTCAAGCCTATCAACTCCTGAGATTAGGCTGGTGTAACCGATGTGAAATGGCTAGCTAGTTAGCGGTGGTGCGTGCTAATAGCATTTCAATCGGTTACGTCACTCGCTCTGAGACCTTGAAGTAGTTGTTCCCCGAAGCTTTTGTGGAGTGATGGGTAACGCTGCTTCGAGGGTGGCTGTTGTCGATGTGTTCCTGGTTCGAGCCCAGGTGGTCCTCCAACAAATCGGTATCGGTATTGTCGTTGAAAAATCATAAATCGGTTGACCTCTAGTACATACCCCAACCAGAAGCCATGAATTACAGGAAGCATCCGCACTGAGCTAACGGCTAGAGCTGCCGCTTTCAAAGAGCGGGAATCTAAACCGGAAGCTTATAAGAACTCCCAACTATGCCCTCCGACGAACCATCAAACAGGCAAAGCGTCAATACAGGACTAAGATCAAATCCTACTACACTGGCTCTGACACTCCTTGGATGTGGCAGGACTTGCAAACCATTACAGACTACAAAGGGAAGCACAGCCATGAGCCACCCAGTGACACAAGCCTACCAGATGAGCTAAACCACTTCTATGCTCGCTTTGAGGCAAATAACACTAAAACATGCATGAGAGTTACCAGCTGTTCTGGAAGACTGTGTGATCACGCTCTCCCCAGCCGATGTGAGGAACACCTTTAAAACAGGTCAACATTCACAAGGCTGCAGGGCCAAACGGATTACCAGGACGTGTACAGCGAGCTGGCGCTGACCAACTGGAAAGTGTCTTGGCTGACATTTTCAACTTCTCCCTGTCCAAGTCCGCATTTCCAACTTTTTTTTTTAAGCAGACCACCATAGTGCCTGTGCCCAAGAACACTAAGGTAACCTGCCTAAAAGCCTACCGACCAGTAGCACTCACATCTGTAACTATGAAGTGCTTTGAAAGTCTGGTCATGGCTCACATCAACACTATTATCGCAGAAACACTAGACCCACTAATTTCCATACCACCCCAACAGATCCACAGATGACGCAATCTCTATTGCACTCCACACTGCCCTTTCCCACCTAGACAAAAGGAACACCTATGTGAGAATGTTATTAATTGACTACAGCTCAGCGTCCAACACCATAGTGGCCCTCAAAGCCCATCACTAAGCTAAGGACCCTGAGACTAAACACCTCCCTCTGCAACTGGATCCTGGACTTCCTGATGGGCCGCCACCAGGTGGTAAAGGTAGGTAACAACACCTCACTCTGCAACTGGATCCTGGACTTCCTGATGGGCCGCCCCCAGGTGGTAAAGGTAGGTAACAACACCTCCTGCTGCAACTGGATCCTGGACTTCCTGACGGGCCGCCACCAGGTGGTAAAGGTAGGTAACAACATGTCCGGCATGCTGATCCTCAACACAGGGGTCCTTCAGGGGTATGTGCTCAGTCCCCTCCTGTACTCCTGCACTGAGTTTGAAGGTAGACCTTGAAATACATCCACAGGTACACCTCCAATTGACTCAAATTATGTCAATTAGCCTATCAGAAGCTTCAAAAGCCAAGTCTGGATTTGGAGTCACACTCAAAATTAAAGTGGAAAACCACACTACAGGCTGATCCAACTTTGATGTAATGTCCTTAAAACAAGTCAAAATGAGGCTCAGTAGTGTGTGTGGCCTCCACGTGCCTGTATGACCTCACTACAACGCCTGGGCATGCTCCTGATGAGGTGGCGGATGGTCTCCTGAGGGATCTCCTCCCAGACCTGGACTAAAGCATCTGCCAACTCCTGGACAGTCTGTGGTGCAATGTGGCGTTGGTGGATGGAGCGAGACATGATGTCCCAGATGTGCTCAATTGGATTCAGGTCTGGGGAACGGGCGGGCCAGTCCATAGCATCAATGCCTTTCTCTTGCAGGAACTGCTGACACACTCCAGCCACATGAGGTCTAGCATTGTCTTGCATTAGGAGGAACCCAGGGCCAACCGCAACAGCATATGGTCTCACAAGGGGTCTGAGGATCTCATCTCGGTACCTAATGGCAGTCAGGCTACCTCTGGCGAGCACATGGAGGGCTGTGCGGCCCCCCAAAGAAATGCCGTCCCCAAACCATGACTGACCCACCGCCAAACCAGTCATGCTAGAGTATGTTGCAGGCAGCAGAACGTTCTCCACGGCATCTCCAGACTGTTTCACGTCTGTCACGTGCTCAGTGTGAACGTGCTTTCATCTGAAGAGCACAGGGCACCAGTGGCGAATTTGCCAATCTTGGTGTTCTCTGGCAAATGCCAAACGTCCTGCACGGTGTTGGGCTGTAAGCACAACCCCCACCTGTGGACGTCGGGCCCTCATACCACCCTCATGGAGTCTGTTTCTGACCTTTTTGAGCAGACACATGCACATTTGTGGCCTGCTGGAGGTCATTTTGCAGGGCTCTGGCAGTGCTCCTCCTGCTCCTCCTTGCACAGGCGGAAGTAGCGGTCCTGCTGCTGGGTTGTTGCCCCCCTACGGCCTCCTCCACGTTTCCTGATGTACTGGCCTGTCTCCTGGTAGCGCCTCCATGCTCTGGACACTGACACGCTGACAGACACAGCAAACCTTCTTTCCACAGCTCGCATTGATGTGCCATCCTGGATGAGCTGCACTACCTGAGCCACTTGTGTGGGTTGAAGAATCCGTCTCATGTTACCACTAGAGTGAAAGCACCGCCAGCATTCAAAAGTGACCAAAACATCAGCCAGGAAGCATAGGAACTGAGAAGTGGTCTGTGGTTATCACCTGCAGAACCACTCCTTTATTGGGGGTGTCTTGCTAATTGCCTAAAATTTCCACCTGTTGTCTATTCCATTTGCACAACAGCATGTGAAATGTATTGTCAATCAGTGTTGCTTCCTAATTGGACAGTTTGATTTCACAGAAGTGTGATTGACTTGGAGTTACATTGGGTTGTTTAAGTTTTCCTTTTATTTTTTTGAGCAGTGTATATCACTACTCTGGATGGTTCTGAATATGTGGACAACTACAAATACCTAGGTGTCTGTTTAGACTGTAAACTCTCCTTCCAGACTCACATTAAACATCTGCAATCCAAAATTAAATCTAAAATCGGCTTCCTATTTTGCAACAAAGCATCCTTCACTCATGCTGCCAAACATACCCTCGTAAAACTGACTATCCTACCAATCCTTGACTATGGCGATGTCATTTACAAAATAGCCTCCAACATTCTACTCAGCACATTGGATGCAGTCTATCACAGTGCCTTCCGTTTTGTCACCAAATCCCCATATACTACCCACTGCGACCTGTATTCCCTGTAATGCTCTCGTTGGCTGGCCCTCGCTTCATACTCGTCGCCAAACCCACTGGCTCCAGGTCATCTATAAGTTCATGCTTGGTAAAGCCCCGCCTTATCTCAGCTCACTGGTCACCATAGCAGCACCCACCCGTAGCACGCGCTCCAGCAGGTCTATTTCACTGGTCACCATAGCAACACCCACCCGTAGCACGCGCTCCAGCAGGTATATGTCACTGGTCACCCCCAAAGCCAATTCCCCCTTTGGCTGCCTTTCCTTCCAGTTCTCTGCTGCCAATGACTGGAACGAATTGCAAAAATCACTGAAGCTGGAGACTCATATCTCCCTCACTAACTTTAACCATCAGCTATATGAGCAGCTTATAGATTACTGCACCTGTACATAGCTCATCTGTAAATAGCCCACCCAACTACCTCATCCCCATATTGTTATTTATTTTATTGACATTTTTTAGCTTCTTTGCACCCCAGTATCTCTACTTGCACATTCATCTTCTGCACATCTATCACTCCAGTGTTTACTTGTACTTGTAATTACTTCGCCACTACGGCCTATTTATAGCCTTACCTCCCTAACCGTATTTAATTTGCACACACTGTATATAGACTTTTCTATTGTGTTATTGACTGCACGTTTGTTTGTCCCATGTGTAACTCTGTGCTGTTGTTTGTGTCACACTGCTTTGCTTTATCTTGGACAGGTCGCAGTTGTAAATGAGAACTTGTTCTCAACTGGCTTACCTAGTTAAATAAAGGTGATTATTATTATTTTTTTAAATGTATGGGTATATATATATATATATATATTTACCAAAAAAAGATATGGGGGATTGGAAATAATGCGGACAATTACAATGATCCACCCCTAAAAAAATACAATTAACATGGTCCAAGCACACCAAGACAGTCGTGAAGAGGGCACGACAAAACCTATTCCCTCTCAGCAGACTGAAAAGATTTGTCATGGGTCCTCAGATCCTCAACAGTTTCTACTGCTGCACCATTGAAAGCATTCTGACTGGTTGTATCACTGCCTTGTATGGCAACTGCTCGGTCTCTGACCGCAAGGGCACTACAGAGGGAAGTGCGAATGGCCCAGTACATCACTAGGGCGAAGCTTCCTTCCATCCAGGAGGTGTCAGAGGAAGGGCCTAAAAATGGTCAAATACTCCAGCCACCCTAGTCATAGACTGTTCTCCCTGCTACCGCACGGCAAGCTGAACCGGAGCACCAATTCTAGGTCCCAGAGGCTTCCAAACAGCTTCTACCCATAAGACCCCTGAACATCTCGTCAAATGGCTACCCAGACTATTTGCATTGCCTCCCTCACCCTCTTTACACCACTGCAGCGCTCTATTGTTATCTATGCTAACCGGTGCCCACGCACATTGACGCTATTGTCATTTTACTGCTGCTCTTTAAATGACTTGTTACTTTTCTCTCTTATTCGTATGCATATATATTTTATTTTAAACTGCATTGTTGGTTAATGCTCGTATGTTGTATTCGGCGCATGTGACTAATACAATTTCATTTCATTTGAAGATATAACACGGAGCATGCGCAGTGTGGAGCGTCACTTGGAAAACGTCATCCTTAATGCGAGTCTCAGACTGGACAAGCTGAAAAACTCCAGGTACAAATAAATACACACTGACCTCTGAGTTACAAGACCAACTGTAGAAGCTGTGTCTGTCAGAGAAGAAGAAAACATTGTATTTGTCAGAAGGGTCGGCTGGCTGCAGCTAAATTCAGTGTAGATGGAAGCAGCGGCAGACGGAATAAATAAACTGAAGAAGAGTGACAGAGATGAAGATAGATAGCTAACTACTGACTGTGGCTAATTAGCTTCGAGACTGGCGGATACAACTAACTTAAAACACGTCCTGTATAAACGCAATGTTTCACAAGCAATACTCACGTTTAGCAACATATGGGTTGGTTGCCACTGACAGTGCAGTGAGCCAACATTAGCTAGCTGACTGAGCATTGACCCAATAGCTAATCACTACCGGCAACATGTACTGTACTCACTCAGTCCGAGTGTCGGGGGGTTTGGTCTCCTCTCCGGCCTTCTCCTCTCTCTGCACCCGGGTTTCGCTCAGTAGATTCCCGCTGTTATTGGCATCTTGTCTACTGACTCGTCGCGTTTTTTGCTTAGCTCCCTTAGCCGCCATGTCTACTACTGGCGCTCCGGTGCCTCGCCTTGTCCTCAATATGGTGTTTTATGGCAAAGGGCACCGCCATGTTTAGTGATGGCAAGTTAACGAGTGTAGACTGCGTGCTGTTCTGGACATCCCTGAAAGCTACAATTACAGCAAGAAGCCACGAGGAGGTGTGTAATATGATGGTGTCCTTTCCGTCTCATTATTCAACAAAAAGTAGGGAGGAATGTTGAGCGAACGTGGAGAGAGTTGATAAATCATAAAACATGGCCAGGAAACAGATGATCATGTTGAGGAGCCGAGAGACAGTTGATGACATATTCTTATTCATTTCCTTTACACTTGTGTGTGTATAAAGTAGCTGTTCTGAAATGGTTAGATTACTTGTTAGATATTACTGCATGGTCGGAACTAGAGGCACCAGTGTAACGGATAGCTTGGTTAGCGTTTCAATTGGGACGTCACTTGCTCTGAGACCTCGAAGTAGTAGCGGATTATGTGGAGCGATGGGTAACGATGCTTCGAGGGTGACTGTTATTGATGTGTGCAGAGGGTCCCTGGATTTCGCTACACTCGCAATAACATGTATGTGTATGTGACCAAATACATTTTATTTGATTTGGAAATACTTTATACTTTTTATCAAATAATTTATTTACAGTACTCGTCAAAAGTTTGGACAAAAATGTTGCAGAGTTACTGTCATGTTACTGAGTTGGACTTGTTGCAGAGTTACTGTCATGTTACTGAGTTGGACTTGTTGCAGAGTTACTGTCATGTTACTGAGTTGGACTTGTTGCAGAGTTACTGTCATGTTACTGAGTTGGACTTGTTGGACTTGTTGCAGAGTTACTGTCTTGTTGCTGAGTTGGACTTGTTGCAGAGTTACTGTCATGTTACTGAGTTGGACTTGTTGCAGAGTTACTGTCATGTTACTGAGTTGGACTTGTTGCAGAGTTACTGTCATGTTACTGAGTTGGACCTGTTGCAGAGTTACTGTCATGTTACTGAGTTGGACTTGTTGCAGAGTTACTGTCATGTTACTGAGTTGGACTTGTTGCAGAGTTACTGTCATGTTACTGAGTTGGACTTGTTGCAGAGTTACTGTCATGTTACTGAGTTGGACTTGTTGCAGAGTTACTGTCATGTTACTGAGTTGGACTTGTTGCAGAGTTACTGTCATGTTACTGAGTTGGACTTGTTGCAGAGTTACTGTCATGTTACTGAGTTGGACTTGTTGCAGAGTTACTGTCATGTTACTGAGTTGGACCTGTTGCAGAGTTACTGTCATGTTGCTGAGTTGGACCTGTTGCAGAGTTACTGTCATGTTGCTGAGTTGGACCTGTTGCAGAGTTACTGTCATGTTACTGAGTTGGACTTGTTGCAGAGTTACTGTCATGTTACTGAGTTGGACCTGTTGCAGAGTTACTGTCTTGTTGCTGAGTTGGACCTGTTGCAGAGTTACTGTCACGTTGCAGAGTTACTGTCAAGTTGCAGAGTTACTGTCACGATGCAGAGTTACTGTCACGTTGCAGAGTTACTGTCACGTTGCAGAGTTACTGTCATGATGCAGAGTTACTGTCACGATGCAGAGTTACTGTCATGTTGCTGAGATAGACTTGTTGCAGAGTTACTGTCATGTCGATGAGTTGTCCCTATTCTCCTCTCTTATCCCAAAGTTGTGGCTGCAGCCATCTTACAATGAGGGGATTCCTGAGGCTGCAGCCATAATACTATGAGGGGATTCCTGAGGCTGCAGCCATAATACTATGAGGGGATTCCTGAGGGCTGCAGCCATATTACAATGAGGGGATTCCTGAGGCTGCAGCCATAATACTATGAGGGGATTCCTGAGGCTGCAGCCATAATACTATGAGGGGATTCCTGAGGCTGCAGCCATAATACAATGAGGGGATTCCTGAGGCTGCAGCCATAATACAATGAGGGGATTCCTGAGGCTGCAGCCATAATACAATGAGGGGATTCCTGAGGCTGCAGCCATAATACTATGAGGGGATTCCTGAGGGCTGCAGCCATATTACAATGAGGGGATTCCTGAGGGCTGCAGCCATATTACAATGAGGGGATTCCTGAGGGCTGCAGCCATAATACTATGAGGGGATTCCTGAGGCTGCAGCCATAATACTATGAGGGGATTCCTGAGGCTGCAGCCATATTACTATGAGGGGATTCCTGAGGCTGCAGCCATAATACAATGAGGGGATTCCTGAGGGCTGCAGCCATAATACAATGAGGGGATTCCTGAGGGCTGCAGCCATATTACTATGAGGGGATTCCTGAGGGCTGCAGCCATATTACAATGAGGGGATTCCTGAGGCTGCAGCCATAATACAATGAGGGGATTCCTGAGGGCTGCAGCCATATTACAATGAGGGGATTCCTGAGGGCTGCAGCCATATTACAATGAGGGGATTCCTGAGGCTGCAGCCATATTACAATGAGGGGATTCCTGAGGGCTGCAGCCATATTACAATGAGGGGATTCCTGAGGCTGCAGCCATATTACAATGAGGGGATTCCTGAGGGCTGCAGCCATAATACAATGAGGGGATTCCTGAGGGCTGCAGCCATATTACAATGAGGGGATTCCTGAGGCTGCAGCCATATTACAATGAGGGGATTCCTGAGGCTGCAGCCATAATACAATGAGGGGATTCCTGAGGGCTGCAGCCATATTACAATGAGGGGATTCCTGAGGGCTGCAGCCATATTACTATGAGGGGATTCCTGAGGGCTGCAGCCATATTACTATGAGGGGATTCCTGAGGCTGCAGCCATATTACAATGAGGGGATTCCTGAGGCTGCAGCCATAATACAATGAGGGGATTCCTGAGGGCTGCAGCCATATTACAATGAGGGGATTCCTGAGGGCTGCAGCCATATTACAATGAGGGGATTCCTGAGGGCTGCAGCCATAATACTATGAGGGGATTCCTGAGGGCTGCAGCCATATTACTATGAGGGGATTCCTGAGGGCTGCAGCCATATTACAATGAGGGGATTCCTGAGGCTGCAGCCATAATACTATGAGGGGATTCCTGAGGCTGCAGCCATAATACAATGAGGGGATTCCTGAGGGCTGCAGCCATAATACAATGAGGGGATTCCTGAGGGCTGCAGCCATATTACAATGAGGGGATTCCTGAGGGCTGCAGCCATATTACAATGAGGGGATTCCTGAGGCTGCAGCCATAATACAATGAGGGGATTCCTGAGGCTGCAGCCATAATACAATGAGGGGATTCCTGAGGCTGCAGCCATATTACAATGAGGGGATTCCTGAGGCTGCAGCCATATTACAATGAGGGGATTCCTGAGGGCTGCAGCCATATTACAATGAGGGGATTCCTGAGGCTGCAGCCATAATACAATGAGGGGATTCCTGAGGGCTGCAGCCATATTACAATGAGGGGATTCCTGAGGGCTGCAGCCATATTACAATGAGGGGATTCCTGAGGCTGCAGCCATATTACAATGAGGGGATTCCTGAGGCTGCAGCCATAATACAATGAGGGGATTCCTGAGGGCTGCAGCCATATTACAATGAGGGGATTCCTGAGGGCTGCAGCCATATTACTATGAGGGGATTCCTGAGGGCTGCAGCCATATTACTATGAGGGGATTCCTGAGGCTGCAGCCATATTACAATGAGGGGATTCCTGAGGGCTGCAGCCATAATACAATGAGGGGATTCCTGAGGGCTGCAGCCATATTACTATGAGGGGATTCCTGAGGGCTGCAGCCATATTACTATGAGGGGATTCCTGAGGGCTGCAGCCATAATACTATGAGGGGATTCCTGAGGGCTGCAGCCATATTACTATGAGGGGATTCCTGAGGGCTGCAGCCATATTACAATGAGGGGATTCCTGAGGCTGCAGCCATATTACTATGAGGGGATTCCTGAGGCTGCAGCCATAATACAATGAGGGGATTCCTGAGGGCTGCAGCCATAATACAATGAGGGGATTCCTGAGGGCTGCAGCCATATTACAATGAGGGGATTCCTGAGGCTGCAGCCATATTACAATGAGGGGATTCCTGAGGCTGCAGCCATATTACAATGAGGGGATTCCTGAGGCTGCAGCCATAATACAATGAGGGGATTCCTGAGGCTGCAGCCATATTATGATGAGGGGATTCCTGAGGGCTGCAGCCATATTACAATGAGGGGATTCCTGAGGCTGCAGCCATAATACAATGAGGGGATTCCTGAGGCTGCAGCCATAATACAATGAGGGGATTCCTGAGGGCTGCAGCCATATTATGATGAGGGGATTCCTGAGGGCTGCAGCCATAATACAATGAGGGGATTCCTGAGGCTGCAGCCATATTACAATGAGGGGATTCCTGAGGCTGCAGCCATATTATGATGAGGGGATTCCTGAGGCTGCAGCCATATTACAATGAGGGGATTCCTGAGGGCTGCAGCCATATTAGCAAAGTTTTGTTTTCTCTTAGACGTCATGGGACACCCTACAGTCATCAACACAGTCTGACCACAGACCTCCAGACAGGGCTGCTTTCTCTCTGTAACACACTCACTCGCACTGTATTGAAGAATGTGTGCATGTGTGTGTCTTTGTGTGTCTCTCTATGTGTGTCTCTGTGTGTGTCTCTATGTGTGTCTCTGTGTGGGTCTCTGTGTGGGTCTTTGTGTGGGTCTCTGTGTGTGTCTCTGTGTGGGTCTCTGTGTGGGTCTCTGTGTGTGTCTCTATGTGTGTCTCTGTGTGGGTCTCTGTGTGGGTCTCTGTGTGGGTCTCTGTGTGGGTCTCTGTGTGTGTCTCTGTGTCTGTCTCTGTGTCTGTCTCTGTGTGGGTCTCTGTGTGTGTCTCTGTGTGTGTCTCTATGTGTGTCTCTGTGTGTGTCTCTGTGTCTGTCTCTGTGTGGGTCTCTGTGTGTGTCCTGTCCTCTTTCTAGACAGTGGGCGGAGTGTGCTGCTGTGGGACTGGAGGGGTGGGGGGGGCTTCTGTGGGCCTGAACAGAGATGTCCTCTTTCTAGACAGTGGGCGGAGTGTGCTACTCTGGGACCGGAGAGGGGGGTTCTGTGGGCCTGAACAGAGCTGTGTGTGTTTTCCTCTCCTTCTTAGCCTCTATTCAGACAGCAGAGCAGCAGAGAGAGAGAAGCAGAGTAAAGGAGAGAAAGATGTCCGCTCGAGGAGTGTGTGTGTGGGGTGTTGTGTTTTTGTGTGTTGTGTCTGTCTGTCAGGCCGGAAGACAGATGCCCAAACTCTCCAACAAGAAACTGTGTGCCGACGCTGAGTGTAGCCGTGAGTACAGATATAAATACAGCTACAGTACTACTAAAACTAAACTGCTACTATACTACAGTACTACTAAAACTATACTGTTACTATACTACAGTACTACTAAAACTAAACTGCTACTATACTACAGTACTACTAAAACTATACTGCTACTATACTACAGTACTACTAAAAATATTATGTTACTATACTACAGTACTACTAAAACTATACTGTTACTATACTACAGTACTACTAAAACTATACTGTTACTATACTACAGTACTACTAAAACTATACTGTTACTATACTACAGTACTACTAAAACTATACTGCTACTATACTACAGTACTACTAAAACTATACTGTTACTATACTACAGTACTACTAAAACTATACTGTTACTATACTACAGTACTACTAAACTAACTATACTACAGTACTACTAAACTAACTATACTGTTACTATACTACCGTACTACTAAACTATACTGTTACTATACCACAGTACTACTAAAACTATACTGCTACTATACTACAGTACTACTAAAACGATACTGTTACTATACTACAGTACTACTAAACTATAATGTTACTATACTACCGTACTACTAAACTATACTGTTACTATACTACAGTACTACTAAAACTATACTGCTACTATACTACAGTACTACTAAAACTATACTGTTACTATACCACAGTACTACTAAACTAACTATACTACAGTACTACTAAAACTATACTGTTACTATACTACAGTACTACTAAACTAACTATACTACAGTACTACTAAACTATAATGTTACTATACTACCGTACTACTAAACTATACTGTTACTATACTACAGTACTACTAAAACTATACTGCTACTATACTACAGTACTACTAAAACTATACTGTTACTATACCACAGTACTACTAAAACTATACTGTTACTATACTACAGTACTACTAAAACTATACTAAGCGGTCTTCATTAAAGTAATTAAAGTAAAGGGGATTCTATTGAGGGGATATACTTTATTTAGCACACAGGATGACTTTTTTCTCTTTTGAGATCATTTCCTTATTCATTTCTAGCCAGATGTAAAATGTTCCTGTGAAGGAGAATGAGAGTAGGTGAGAGAGAGAAAAAAGGGTGGGGGAGAGAGAGAGAGAGAGAGAGAGAGAGAGAGAGAGAGAGAGAGTGAGAGCATACTTAAATTCCCACAGGACACCGGATAAGACAGGAGAAATACTCTGACGATACCCCCGGACAGGGCAAAAAAGCAGTAAAACCTTGAAATCAGCCCTATCCTTAACAGCAAGCCAGTGTAGAGAGACTAGCACTGGAGTAATATGATAAACATTTTTGGTTCTAGTCAAGATTCTAGCAGCCGTGTTTAGCACTAACTGAAGTTTATTTAGTGCTTTATCCGGGTAGCCGGAAAGTAGAGCATTGCACTAGTCTAACCTGGGCAGAAGATTTCTGATTTTTGCAATGTTTCGTAGATGGAAAAAAGCTCTCCTTGAAACAGTCTTGATATGTTCGTCAAAGGAGAGATCAGGGTCCAAAGTAACGCCGAGGTCCTTCACAGTTTTATTTGAGACGATTGTACAACCATCAAGATTAATTGTCAGATTCAACAGAAAATCTATGTGTTATTTGGGACTTAGGACTAACATCTCTGTTTTGTTCGAAGTTTAAAAGTAGAACATTTGCCGCCATCTACTTCCTTATGTCTGAAACACAGGCTTCCAGGGAGGGCAATTTAGGGGCTTCACCATGTTTCATTGAAATGTACATCTGTGTGTCATCCGCATAGCAGTAAAAGTTAACATTGTTTCCTAAAACAGAGGCTTCAGGAACACCGACATTTACAGTTGAGGACGAACCATCTACAGAGACAAACTGATATCTTTCCGACAGATAAGATCTAAACCAGTCCAGAAATTGTCCGTGTAGACCAATTTGGGTTTCCAATCTCTCCAAAAGAATGTGGTGATCGATGGTATCAAAAGCAGCACTAAGGTTTAGGAACACGAGGACAGATGCAGAGCCTCGGTCTGACGCCATTAAAAGGTCATTTACCACCTTCGCAAGTGCAGTCTCAGAGCTATGATGGCGTCTAATTCCTGACTGAAGCGTTTCGTATACATTGTTTGTCTTCAGGAAGGCAGTGAGTTGCTGCGCAACAGCTTTTTCTAGCAGGGTCCGTAATTTGCTTTCTAATGATCATGATCTTTTCGTCAAAGAAGTATATATATATATATATATATATATGCCATTTAGCAGACGCTTTTATCCAAAGCGACTTACAGTCATGTGTGCATACATTCTACGTATGGGTGGTCCCGGGAATCGAACCCACTACCCTGGCGTTACAAGCGCCATGCTCTACCAACTGAGCTACAAAAGGAAGTAAAAGCCATCTTCTCTTGGGGAAATGCTGCTTTTTAGTTAACTTTTCGACAGTTTGAAAAATACATTTTAGATTGTTCTTATTTTCCTCAATTAAGTTGTAAAAATAGGATGATCGAGCAGCAGTCAGGGCTCTTCGATACTGCACGGTACTGTCTTTCCAAGCTAGTCGGAAGAATTCCAGTTTGGTGTAGCGCCATTTTCGTTCCAATTTTCTGGAAGCTTGCTTCAGGGCTCGGTTATTTTCTGTATACCAGGGAGCTAGTTTCTTATGACAAATGTTTTTTGTTTTAGGGGTGTGACTGCATATAGGGTTAAAGTTTAAATTGAGGTCCTCAGTTAGGTGGTTAACTGGTTTTTGTACTCAGATGTCCTAGGTTCGGTGGAGTCTAGAAAGGCATCTAGGAATCTTTGGGTTGTCTGAGAATTTATGGCACGGCTTTTAAAGATCCTTGGTTGGGGTCTGATCAGAATATTTGTTGTGATTGCAAACGTAATAAAATGGTGGTCCGATAGTCCAGGATTATGAGGAAAAACATTAAGATCCACAACATTTATTCCAAGGGACAACACTAGGTCCAGAGTATGACTGTGGCAGTGAGTATGTCCAGAGACATGTTGGACAAATCCCACTGAGTCTATGATGGCTCGAAAGCCTTTTGAAGTGGGTCTGTGGACTTTTCCATGTGAATATTAAAATCACCAAAAATAGAATATTATCTGCTATGACTACAAGGGAACTCAGTGAGGAACGCTGCATATGGCCCAGGAGGCCTGTAAACAGTAGCTATAAAAAGTGATTGAATAGGCTGCATATATTTCATGACTAGAAGCTCAAAAGACAAAAACTGAGTAATTTTTGCTGTCGTAAATGTTAGCAACACCTCCACCTTTGCGGGATGCGCGGGGGATATGGTCACTAGTGTAACCAGGAGGAGAGGCCTCATTTAACACAGTAAATTCATCAGGCTTAAGCCATGTTTCAGTCAGGCCAATCACATCAAGATTATGATCAGTGATTAGTTCATTGACTATAACTGCCTTTGAAGTGAGGGATCTAACATTAAGTAGCCCTATTTTGAGATGTGAGATATCACAATCTATTTCAATAATGTCAGGAATGGAGGAGGTCTTTATTCCAGTGAGATTGCTAAGGCGATTACTGCCATGTTTAGTTTTGCACAACTAGATCGAGGCACAGACACAGTCTCAATGGGGATAGCTGAGCTGACTACACTGACTGTGTGGGTGAGTCCCAGAAAGAGGGCCAATTATCTACAAATTCTATCTTTTGGGAGGGACAGAAAACAGTTTTCAACCAGCGGTTGAGTTGTGAGACTCTGCTGTCGAGCTCATCACTCCCCCTAACTGGGAGGGGGCCAGAGACAATTACTCGATGCCGACACATCTTTCTAGCTGATTTACACGCTGAAGCTATGTTGCGCTTGGTGACCACTGACTGTTTCATCCTAACATCGTTGGTGCCGACGTGGATGACAATATCTCGATACTCTCTACACTCGCCGGTTTTAGCTTTAGCCAGCACCATCTTCAGATTAGCCTTAACGTCGGTAGCCCTGCCCCCTGGTAAACAGTGTATGATCGCTGGATGATTCATTTTAAGTCTAATACTACGGGTAATGGAGTTGCCAATGACTAGGGTTATCAATTTGTCAGAGCTAATGGTGGGAAGCTTTGGCGTCTCAGACCCCGTAACGGGAGGAGACAAGAGAAAGCTCAGCCTCTGACTCCAACCCTTTACTTATTGGGGAAAATCAGTTGAAAGTTTCTGTCAGCTATATTGACTAAATAGCAAAAATAGTTCAATTACCTGCTCAGCCCCTTGGTCACTTTCCCGTAATCGGTATTCTCGCAGCTATGACGCTAGATTCCGAATTCCAGTATCTCTATACACTTCCAACTCTGTGTATGGACTCAATATATTGTAACTGGTACTTGGCTATTTTTCTTTTTCCTTGATTTGCTCATCACCTCTGGTTTCTGGTGTCAAAAATGCCAACGCCCGCTTTGTCTATGTGATCAAGAGGTGGTTAGACCCCTGTTTTTCGGAGACTCAGTCGGGTTCACAAGATTCAACCAGCTTCTTCAGAGTATGACCCAATAAGTACTTAAGCACAATTATCCGGTTCTCAAAATATTGTTTTACTCTATCAAAAAGCGTATAGTGCAATAGTAAATTTACCTATGATGATTCTCCATATGAAGTCTGTTTCATATGTTAGTGAGGATCATACTGCCTTATGATCTCTGTTCTCTTTATATACCTTTTTACAGGGGAAGTTCCCACTGGTGCTGTAGACCTACGTAACCTTAGACCTGTGTGTTAAACGGAAGCTTCCTATTATTACCCTTTAAGGTCATGCACTACTGCTTCCGTGTTACTGTTGGCTGATTCCACTCAATCATACCAGCTGGTTGTTTCTACCACTGGAGGTGGCGTAGGTGGCATGTCGAGCGTCAGCTGGGAGAAGTCTATGATAGGTATCTCCTCTGCTTCCCCCCGTTGTCCAGTTTCTGCAGGTGCGGTCCATGGTTCCATGAGGTCCCGTGAATGCCCTGTGTTGTTGCCCCCATTGCTTGATGGAGTGGGCAGATTCTTTTCATCTCTTGTCACAGGGGTGTGGATGTGGCTGGTGATGCTGTGGTCGGAATGTAGGTCCTCTCGGCGTGGGTCCTCTAGGTCCCGCAGGTCTGCGAGAGTGTCTCATAGGTCGATTGAGATTGTATGGCTTTTATACACCTGTTTGGGGCGGCAGGTAGCCTAGTGGTTAGAGCGTTGGGCCAGTAACTGAAAGGTTGCTCCATCGAATCCCCAAGCTGACAAGGTAAAAATCCGTCGTTCTGCCACTGAATAAGGCAGTTAACCCACTGTTCCGTCATTGTAAATAAGAATTTGTTTTAGTTAAATAAAAGTTATATAAAAAATATAGAAAAAGGTCCGGGTGTCTATTGATCTGTTGCTCCTGTGTCGAGGGTGATTCGGTTCTGAGCACTGCTGCCTTTTATAGGTGGACCTGGTCGTAAAGGCTGTTCAAGTCCTTGGTGGAGTGGTGGACCTGGTAAACATTTGGTTTTGAGGAACAGTCACCCGCTGTATGGTAGCAGGGTAGAAGTATTTTCGTGGTAGGCTTTCCACTAGATGTTGGAACATTGCTGCAGGGACTTGCTTCTGTTCAGCCACGAGCATTATTGAGGTATTAGTGAGGTTTTGGCAATTAGGCTCGCAGTCGGCGTTCCAATTCATCCCGAAGGTGTTCGATGGGATTGAGGTCAGGACTTTTGACAGGTTTGACAGAAATGTTACATGTTGGAAAGGTGGCATCCTATGACGGTGTTGAAAGTCACTGAGCTCTTCAGTAAGGCCATTCTACTGCCAATGTTTGTCGTTGGAGATGACTTTTTGCTTGATTTAATTCACCTGTCAGCATCGGGTGAGGCTGAAATAGCCCAATCCACTCATTTGAATGGGTGTCCACATGGCTTTGTATATACAGTGTATTTGCCATTTAAGTCCATAAGGAGTACAATCAGTGGCTTGTGTGTGTCCTCAGTGGGAGGAGGGCTATCAGGGGGGCTTACGGGGATGCTAGGAGGAGGTCCCCTGGGCTTGGGGTTCTTCATTTATCTGTCCTGTGATGTCGAGGCCATGGTAAGGGTCTGGGGTAGACTGTTCTACTGTGGTGTAGATGGCAAGGTGCTGAAGCTCTTTGGCCAGAACTCAAATTGATAGGGGGCTGGCCCATGTGGGGAAAATGCCACCGCACAGTTTCCAGAAAACAGTCGCTTTCAGACTGCCGATGTATGTTTCATTGAGGTAAGACAGTAATTCTGCTAATAGATTATGCATGTATGAACTACACATTGACACATCCTGCCCAATAGGGAGGTTTAAAAAAATGCTTGCTAGTTTTCAAAGTTCCAGTTCAAAGTTTGTGGTTATGATATGCCAGAGATCTGTCATTCATTCATCTCCCGAAGACTTCCCTTTCCCTTTCTTTCTGTGCCCCCAAATGAATATACTGGTCAAGTTACCAGGTTGTTAGCTAGCTAGCCATTCAGGTAACATGACTGAACATAGTGTTGTCCCGCGAGTTGGTTAAGAATGCAAAATGCAGTCCCGGTGATCCGCTATAGGAATAAAATAACATTGCGGAGGTAATATCTGTTTTTTCTGTAGTAATGCTGCAGCCATGATGCTAAGAAGTGCTTGTTTCCTTCTCTGGGGATTCGGAACATTTGTGACACCTTGATTCGGTCTTATGTAGCAAAATTTGAACATGGGGATTCAATCCAGCAACCTTTCGGTTACTGGCCCAAAACTCTAATCACTAGGCTACCTGCCGCCACGATGGACGATGGGAGAGTAATTCTGCTTTGAATGTTGATAAACTTGTAACCTCACTTTTGAGGTTCAAAATGAATTTTTTGGTACCGACTGGAGAGCTCTTCATTGTCTACACCCATGCAGCATTGTTCACACACTCTTAAGCTTTAGCCCTCTCTTAAAGGTTTGATCCGAGCGTTCGTCCTAACAGTCAAGCACCCAAGCTAACGGTGGCTAGCTTGCTAGTTACTCCCAGACACAAATTACAGAACAGCTCACGGACCATTTTACTGACCCTAGCAGAGCTGGTTAGGCTGTTATGTTATCCAGAGCGTTGGTGACTTCAACTGTGCTGCTGGCAACAATTTTTGCTTTTTTTGCCCATGTTTACTGACACGGCAATAGTCAACGTGTGTTGAGCATTCGTAAATTCATCAGTTATTCTGCATAGAGGGCCGATTTAAGTTTTCATAACAATCGGAAATCTGTATTTTTGGGCGCCGACATGCCTATTTATTTATTTATTTTGTATACCTTTATTTAACTAGGCAAGTCGGTTATGACTGCAATCCCCCTATCGGGATAAGTGTCATCAAGAACCCCTGAATGGCATAGCGCTACATACAATAAATAACACTAAAAATATTTATATTCATGAAATCACAAGTGCAGTATAGGCAAACACAGTTTAGCCTTTTGTTAATCCACCTGTCGTGTCAGATTTTGAAATTATGCTTTACAGCGTAAGCAATCCAAGCGTTTGTGTAAATGTATCGATCACACCATAAAACATTAAGTACACTTAGCATCAGGTAGCTCAGTCACGAAAATCAGAAAAGCAATCAAATTAATCATTTACCTTTGATCTTCGGATGTTTTCACTCACGAGACTCCCAGTTACACAACAAATGTTATGTTTATTCCATAAAGCTGATTTTTATATCCAACAAACGCGACAAACAAACGGAGGCATTTATGGTCAGAAATCCACAGGAAAGAGCGGTCACGACAACGCAGATGAAAATTCCAAATAGTTTCCATTATGTCCACAGAAACATGTCAAAGTTTTTGATAATCAATCCTCAGGTTGTTTTTAAAATATATAATCAATAATATATCAACCGCAAATGTCTTTCACAGTAGGAGAGGGAAAAACAATGGCTGTCCAAATTCTGTTGCACAAGCAAAACTCATGTGACCACTTGACGCGATGTTATCGTTCTGGGTCATTTTTCAAAATAAAAGCCTGAAACTATGTCTGAACACTGTTGACACCTTGAGGAAGCGATAGTAAAAGGAATCTGGTTAATATCCCTTTAAACCCAGCAATGGGAGGCTATGGAACATGGAGTTTTCAAAATAGAAGCCACTTCCTGTTTTGATTTTCCTCAGGGTTTCGCCTGCAATATCAGTTCTGTTATACTCACAGACAATATTTTGACAGTTTTGGTGGGTTAACTGCCTCGTTCAGGGGCAGAATGACAGATTTTCACCTTATCAGCTCGGGGGATCCAATCTTGTAACCTTACAGTAAACTAGTCCAACGCAATAACGACCTGCCTCTCTCTCGTTGCACTCCACAAGGAGACTGCCTGTTACGCAAATGCAGTAAGCCAAGGTAAGTTGCTAGCTAGCATTAAACTTATCTTATAAAAACAATCAATCATAATCACTAGCTAACTACACATGGTTGATGATATTACTAGATATTATCTAGCGTGTCCTGTGTTGCATATAATCTGACTAATCATACAAGCATCTAAGTATCTGACTGAGCGGTGGTAGGCAGAAGCAGGCGCATAAACATTCATTCAAACAGCACTTTTGTGCGTTTTACCAGCAGCTCTTCGTTGTGCGTCAAGCATTGCGCTGTTTATGACTTCAAGCCTATCAACTCCCGAGATGAGGCTGGTGTAACGATGTGAAATGGCTAGCTAGCTAGTTAGCGCGTGTTAACTAGAGGGACGGAAGCAAAACTGTTTCACTGGCAATACTAAAATGCCTATAAGAACATCCAATAATCAAAGGTTAATGAAATACAAATGGTATAGAGGGAAATAGTCCTATAATAACTACAACCTAAAACTTCATACCTGGGAATAGTGAAGACTCGTGTTAAAAGGAACCACCAGCTTTCATATGTTCTCTTGTTCTGAGCAAGGAACTGAAACGTTAGCTTTCTTACATAGCACATATTGCACTTTTACTTTCTTCTCCAACACTTTGTTTTTGCATTATTTAAACCAAATTGAAAATGTTTCATTATTTATTTGAGGCTAAATTGATTTTAATTGATGTATTATATTAAGTTAAAATAAATGTTCATTCAGTATTGTTGTAATTGGCATTATTACAACAACAACACCCCCCAAAAAATCAGCCAATTTAATCGGTATCGGCGTTGAAAAATCATAATCGGTTGACCTCTAATTCTGCACTCAGACGAGAGTGCTCTGAAATTGGAGTAGTGCCAGAGCAAACTTACCAGCAATGTCTATCAGCAGTTGTCGCAGTGACATTCTATTGAAATGGTTACTTGCAGAGTGGAGTCTTTCATTAAGACGTGTAACCCATAATTAAACAATGAACCATAATCCCAACTCATGACGTTACTACCCTGCATGAATCTGCAGGTAGCTAACCAACCAGGTTCAATGTTAGCTAGCTGATATTAGGCTATGACTAGCCAAGCAAATGGCTCTGAGATACGAATAATACATGTAACGTTAGCTAGAGTGCCAGCCAGTTAATGTTAGCTAGCTAGTTAATGTGTACTGTTAACTTGAAATGAAAATGACTTTCTTTCAAAATCATGGATGGACGCCTCTCCCTGTCACGGATGCCATGGTTGCCCTTAGTTTGAAGATGTAATCGGGATTTCTCCATCCCCTTAGCTTTCATACTCTTAATTCCACTGATTTCAAAACTCAGTCCTCCAGAAAGTGGAGAGCAACACTTATGCAGTTCTATTACGTGATACTTAAAAAATAAAAAAAAGCTGCGTTTACACAGGACCAGCTCAAATAGACAGAAGAGTGCTATATGGCAGACCAATCCAAACTCATCTCTCAGCATGTCCAGCCCACTCATTATCTCAGCCAATGTATTTATTTTAATTGTATTTAACCTTTATTTATTTAACTAGGCATGTCAATTAAGAACAAATTCTTACTCGCAATGATGGCCTACCAAAAGGCAAAAGGCCTCTTGCGGGGACAGGGGCTGGGATTAAACATAAAAATAAATAGCAAATATATAAATATAGGACAAAACACACATCACGACAAGAGAGAGAATACTACATAAAGAGAGACCTAAGACAACAACATAGAAGGCAGCAACACATGACAACAAGGCATGGTAGCAACACAACATGAAGCGGCACAGCATGGTAGCAGCACAAAACATGGTACAAAACATTATTGGGCACAGACAACAGCACAAAGCGCAAGAAGGAAGAGACAACAATACATCACGCAAAGAATCCTCAACTGTCAGTAACACGGAAGCCAAACCGGCTGTGCGCATGCGCCAGCGTACATATATTTATTTTGTCCCCTACACCAAACGCGATCACGACACGCGGGTTAAAATATCGAAAACAAACTCGGAACCAATTAAATTAATTTGTGGACAGGTCAAGAAGCATTAAACATTTATGGCAATTTAACTGGTTAACTTGCACTAGTTTTTGTTCTGGGATATTAACATTAGGTTATTTTACCTGAAATGCACAAGGTCCTCTTCTCCGACAATTAATCCACACATAAAACGGTCAACCGAATCGTTTCTTGTCATCTCTCCTCCTTCCAGGCTTTTTCATCTTTGAACTTATATGGTGATTGGCATCTAAACATTCATAGTATTACCACGACGACCGGCAGTTCGTCATTAAATCACCCATGTGGGTATAACCAATGAGGAGATCGCACTTGGGTACCTGCTTCTATAAACCAATGAGGAAATGGGAGAGGCAGGACTTGCAGCGCGATCTGCGTTAGTAATAGGAAGGATTTATTTTAGCCCTTGGCAGCACAGACGCTCATTGACACGTTGAAGCACACGCGACGCAAGCGGTGTGGTCAGCCTGTAAGAGTGTCCATGATTGAGTCTTTGAATGAAGAGATGGAGGTAAAACTGTCCACTTTGAGTGTTTGTTGCAGCTTGTTCCAGTCGCTACCTGCAGTGAACTGAAAAGACGAGCAAACCAGGGATGTGTTTGCTTTGGGGACCTTTAACAAAAGGTGACTGGCAGAACGGGTGTTGTATGTGGAGGATGAGGGCTGCAGTAGATATCTCAGATAGGGGGGAGTGAACAGGTGTTGTATGTGGAGGATGAGGGCTGCAGTAGATATCTCAGATAGGGGGGAGTGAACAGGTGTTGTATGTGGAGGATGAGGGCTGCAGTAGGTATCTCAGATAGGGGGGAGTGAGGCCTAAGAGGGTTTTATAAATAAGCATCAACCAGTGGGTCTTGCGACGGGTATACAGAGATGACCAGTTTACAGAGGAGTATAAATTGCAGTGATGTGGCCCTATGAGGAGTATTGGTGGCAAATCTGATGGCTGAATGGTAAAGAACATCTAGCCAATCATGGCTAGCGGGATGGTTGCCCCCATTTTCTGTGACTAAACCAACTAGGCTCGTAATTAAACAGTTTTATTTGTATGTACAGGCAAGTCTATTATTAAGGGACATTTACGTTTTCATTTTTTTAAGTACTTTCAAATGGTTCTCCTGTGAAGTAGTGACACCTAGTTTCCTGAAAAGAGTCAGGAAATATGAGGGCACTGGTGCTCACAAATTAAAATGCCAGCAAAATATGTAAGCATATGTTCACCCTGTATATCCCTGACTGGCTAGACCAATATATCCTTTACTACAGCTAATAATACTAATATTATAATAATAATGTTATAATTATAAGTAATAATTTATTAATAATATTATATTACTAATATCTAAATCCACGTGAAATTACAACCTTAGCTAGATGAGTTATGAAATGAGTAAATATTTTGGACGAGTGCTTGGTGGCACTGCTTCTGCCTTGTCTCAGATAGCTAGATGGTAGCCTGTACATGACATGGTGACACTGCTTCTGCCTTGTCTCAGATAGCTAGATGGTAGCCTGTACATGACATGGTGGCACTGCTTCTGCCTTGTCTCAGATAGCTAGATGGTAGCCTGTACATGACATGGTGACACTGCCTTCTCAGATAGCTAGATGGTAGCCTGTACATGACATGGTGGCACTCAGATAGCTAGATGGTAGCCTGTACATGACATGGTGACACTGCTTCTGCCTTGTCTCAGATAGCTAGATGGTAGCCTGTACATGACATGGTGACACTGCTTCTGCCTTGTCTCAGATAGCTAGATGGTAGCCTGTACATGACATGGTGGCACTGCTTCTGCCTTGTCTCAGATAGCTAGATGGTAGCCTGTACATGACATGGTGACACTGCTTCTGCCTTGTCTCAGATAGCTAGATGGTAGCCTGTACATGACATGGTGACACTGCTTCTGCCTTGTCTCAGATAGCTAGATGGTAGCCTGTACATGACATGGTGACACTGCTTCTGCCTTGTCTCAGATAGCTAGATGGTAGCCTGTACATGACATGGTGACACTGCTTCTGCCTTGTCTCAGATAGCTAGATGGTAGCCTGTACATGACATGGTGACACTGCTTCTGCCTTGTCTCAGATAGCTAGATGGTAGCCTGTACATGACATGGTGACACTGCTTCTGCCTTGTCTCAGATAGCTAGATGGTAGCCTGTACATGACATGGTGACACTGACTTCTGCCTTGTCTCAGATAGCTAGATGGTAGCCTGTACATGACATGGTGACACTGCTTCTGCCTTGTCTCAGATAGCTAGATGGTAGCCTGTACATGACATGGTGACACTGCTTCTGCCTTGTCTCAGATAGCTAGATGGTAGCCTGTACATGACATGGTGACACTGCTTCTGCCTTGTCTCAGATAGCTAGATGGTAGCCTGTACATGACATGGTGACACTGCTTCTGCCTTGTCTCAGATAGCTAGATGGTAGCCTGTACATGACATGGTGACACTGCTTCTGCCTTGTCTCAGATAGCTAGATGGTAGCCTGTATGACATGGTGACACTGCTTCTGCCTTGTCTCAGATAGCTATGGTAGCCTGTACATGATGACACTGCTTCTAGCCTGTACATGACATGGTGACACTGCTTCTGCCTTGTCTCAGATAGCTAGATGGTAGCCTGTACATGACATGGTGACACTGGCCTTGTCTCAGATAGCTAGATGGTAGCCTGTACATGACATGGTGACACTGCTTCTGCCTTGTCTCAGATAGCTAGATGGTAGCCTGTACATGACATGGTGACACTGCTTCTGCCTTGTCTCAGATAGCTAGATGGTAGCCTGTACATGACATGGTGACACTGCTTCTGCCTTGTCTCAGATAGCTAGATGGTAGCCTGTACATGACATGGTGACACTGCTTCTGCCTTGTCTCAGATAGCTAGATGGTAGCCTGTACATGACATGGTGACACTGCTTCTGCCTTGTCTCAGATGTAGATGGTAGCCTGTACATGACATGGTGACACTGCTTCTGCCTTGTCTCAGATAGCTAGATGGTAGCCTGTACATGACATGGTGACACTGCTTCTGCCTTGTCTCAGATAGCTAGATGGTAGCCTGTACATGACATGGTGACACTGCTTCTGCCTTGTCTCAGATAGCTAGATGGTAGCCTGTACATGACATGGTGACACTGCTTCTGCCTTGTCTCAGATAGCTAGATGGTAGCCTGTACATGACATGGTGACACTGCTTCTGCCTTGTCTCAGATAGCTAGATGGTAGCCTGTACATGACATGGTGGCACTTCTGCCTTGTCTCAGATAGCTAGATGGTAGCCTGTACATGACATGGTGACACTGCTTCTGCCTTGTCTCAGATAGCTAGATGGTAGCCTGTACATGACATGGTGACACTGCTTCTGCCTTGTCTCAGATAGCTAGATGGTAGCCTGTACATGACATGGTGACACTGCTTCTGCCTTGTCTCAGATAGCTAGATGGTAGCCTGTACATGACATGGTGACACTGCTTCTGCCTTGTCTCAGATAGCTAGATGGTAGCCTGTACATGACATGGTGACACTGCTTCTGCCTTGTCTCAGATAGCTAGATGGTAGCCTGTACATGACATGGTGACACTGCTTCTGCCTTGTCTCAGATAGCTAGATGGTAGCCTGTACATGACATGGTGACACTGCTTCTGCCTTGTCTCAGATAGCTAGATGGTAGCCTGTACATGACATGGTGGCACTGCTTCTGCCTTGTCTCAGATAGCTAGATGGTAGCCTGTACATGACATGGTGGCACTGCTTCTGCCTTGTCTCAGATAGCTAGATGGTAGCCTGTACATGACATGGTGACACTGCTTCTGCCTTGTCTCAGATAGCTAGATGGTAGCCTGTACATGACATGGTGACACTGCTTCTGCCTTGTCTCAGATAGCTAGATGGTAGCCTGTACATGACATGGTGGCACTGCTTCTGCCTTGTCTCAGATAGCTAGATGGTAGCCTGTACATGACATGGTGACACTGCTTCTGCCTTGTCTCAGATAGCTAGATGGTAGCCTGTACATGACATGGTGACACTGACATTCTGCCTTGTCTCAGATAGCTAGATGGTAGCCTGTACATGACATGGTGACACTGCTTCTGCCTTGTCTCAGATAGCTAGATGGTAGACATGGTGACACTGCTTCTGCCTTGTCTCAGATAGCTAGATGACATGACATGGTGACACCTTGTCTCAGATAGCTAGATGGTAGCCTGTACATGACATGGTGACACTGCTTCTGCCTTGTCTCAGATAGCTAGATGGTAGCCTGTACATGACATGGTGACACTGCTTCTGCCTTGTCTCAGATAGCTAGATGGTAGCCTGTACATGACATGGTGACACTGCTTCTGCCTTGTCTCAGATAGCTAGATGGTAGCCTGTACATGACATGGTGACACTGCTTCTGCCTTGTCTCAGATAGCTAGATGGTAGCCTGTACATGACATGGTGACACTGCTTCTGCCTTGTCTCAGATAGCTAGATGGTAGCCTGTACATGACATGGTGACACTGCTTCTGCCTTGTCTCAGATAGCTAGATGGTAGCCTGTACATGACATGGTGACACTGCTTCTGCCTTGTCTCAGATAGCTAGATGGTAGCCTGTACATGACATGGTGACACTGCTTCTGCCTTGTCTCAGATAGCTAGATGGTAGCCTGTACATGACATGGTGACACTGCTTCTGCCTTGTCTCAGATAGCTAGATGGTAGCCTGTACATGACATGGTGACACTGCTTCTGCCTTGTCTCAGATAGCTAGATGGTAGCATGGTGACACTGCTTCTGCCTTGTCTCAGATAGCTAGATGGTACATGACATGGTGACACTGCTTCTGCCTTGTCTCAGATAGCTAGATGGTAGCCTGTACATGACATGGTGACACTGCTTCTGCCTTGTCTCAGATAGCTAGATGGTAGCCTGTACATGACATGGTGACACTGCTTCTGCCTTGTCTCAGATAGCTAGATGGTAGCCTGTACATGACATGGTGACACTGCTTCTGCCTTGTCTCAGATAGCTAGATGGTAGCCTGTACATGACATGGTGACACTGCTTCTGCCTTGTCTCACATGACATGGTGACACTGCTTCTGCCTTGTCTCAGATAGCTAGATGGTGACACTGTAGCCTGTACATGACATGGTGACACTGCTTCTGCCTTGTCTCAGATAGCTAGATGGTAGCCTGTACATGACATGGTGACACTGCTTCTGCCTTGTCTCAGATAGCTAGATGGTAGCTAGACATGGTGAGCCTGTCTCACTAGATGGTAGCCTGTACATGACATGGTGACACTGCTTCTGCCTTGTCTCAGATAGCTAGATGGTAGCCTGTACATGACATGGTGACACTGCTTCTGCCTTGTCTCAGATAGCTAGATGGTAGCCTGTACATGACATGGTGACACTGCTTCTGCCTTGTCTCAGATAGCTAGATGGTAGCCTGTACATGACATGGTGACACTGCTTCTGCCTTGTCTCAGATAGCTAGATGGTAGCCTGTACATGACATGGTGACACTGCTTCTGTCCTTGCTAGATGGTAGCTGGTGACACATGACATGGTGTACACTGCTTCTGCCTTGTCTCAGATAGCTAGATGGTAGCCTGTACATGACATGGTGACACTGCTTCTGCCTTGTCTCAGATAGCTAGATGGTAGCCTGTACATGACATGGTGACACTGCTTCTGCCTTGTCTCAGATAGCTAGATGGTAGCCTGTACATGACATGGTGACACTGCTTCTGCCTTGTCTCAGATAGCTAGATGGTAGCCTGTACATAGATGGTAGCCTGTACATGACATGGTGACACTGCTTCTGCCTTGTCTCAGATAGCTAGATGGTAGCCTGTACATGACATGGTGACACTGCTTCTGCCTTGTCTCAGATAGCTAGATGGTAGCCTGTACATGACATGGTGACACTGCTTCTGCCTTGTCTCAGATAGCTAGATGGTGGTAGCCTGTACATGACATGGTGACACTGCTTCTGCCTTGTCTCAGATAGCTAGATGGTAGCCTGTACATGACATGGTGACACTGCTTCTGCCTTGTCTCAGATAGCTAGATGGTAGCCTGTACATGACATGGTGACACTGCTTCTGCCTTGTCTCAGATAGCTAGATGGTAGCCTGTACATGACATGGTAGATAGCTAGATGGTAGCCTGTACATGACATGGTGACACTGCTTCTGCCTTGTCTCAGATAGCTAGATGGTAGCCTGTACATGACATGGTGACACTGCTTCTGCCTTGTCTCAGATAGCTAGATGGTAGCCTGTACATGACATGGTGACACTGCTTCTGCCTTGTCTCAGATAGCTAGATGGTAGCCTGTACATGACATGGTGACACTGCTTCTGCCTTGTCTCAGATAGCTAGATGGTAGCCTGTACATGACATGGTGACACTGCTTCTGCCTTGTCTCAGATAGCAGATGACATGACATGGTGACACTGCTTCTGCCTTGTCTCAGATAGCTAGATGGTAGCCTGTACATGACATGGTGACACTGCTTCTGCCTTGTCTCAGATAGCTAGATGGTAGCCTGTACATGACATGGTGACACTGCTTCTGCCTTGTCTCAGATAGCTAGATGGTAGCCTGTACATGACATGGTGACACTGCTTCTGCCTTGTCTCAGATAGCTAGATGGTAGCCTGTACATGACATGGTGACACTGCCTGTCTGACATGGTGACTTGTCTCAGATAGCTAGATGGTAGCCTGTACATGACATGGTGACACTGCTTCTGCCTTGTCTCAGATAGCTAGATGGTAGCCTGTACATGACATGGTGACACTGCTTCTGCCTTGTCTCAGATAGCTAGATGGTAGCCTGTACATGACATGACATGGCCTTGTCTCAGATAGCAGATGGTAGCCTGCTTCTGCCTGCCTGTCTCAGATAGCTAGATGGTAGCCTGTACATGACATGGTGGCACTGTTCTGCCTTGTCTCAGATAGCTAGATGGTAGCCTGTACATGACATGGTGACACTGCTTCTGCCTTGTCTCAGATAGCTAGATGGTAGCCTGTACATGACATGGTGACACTGCTTCTGCCTTGTCTTGTCTCAGATAGCTAGATGGTAGCCTGTACATGACATGGTGACACTGCTTCTGCCTTGTCTCAGATAGCTAGATGGTAGCCTGTACATGACATGGTGACACTGCTTCTGCCTTGTCTCAGATAGCTAGATGGTAGCCTGTACATGACATGGTGACACTGCTTCTGCCTTGTCTCAGATAGCTAGATGGTAGCCTGTACATGACATGGTGACACTGCTTCTGCCTTGTCTCAGATAGCTAGATGGTAGCCTGTACATGACATGGTGACACTGCTTCTGCCTTGTCTCAGATAGCTAGATGGTAGCCTGTACATGACATGGTGACACTGCTTCTGCCTTGTCTCAGATAGCTAGATGGTAGCCTGTACATGACATGGTGACACTGCTTCTGCCTTGTCTCAGATAGCTAGATGGTAGCCTGTACATGACATGGTGACACTGCTTCTGCCTTGTCTCAGATAGCATGGTAGCCTGTACATGACATGTGACACTGCTTCTGCCTTGTCTCAGATAGCTAGATGGTAGCCTGTACATGACATGGTGACACTGCTTCTGCCTTGTCTCAGATAGCTAGATGGTAGCCTGTACATGACATGGTGACACTGCTTCTGCCTTGTCTCAGATAGCTAGATGGTAGCCTGTACATGACATGGTGACACTGCTTCTGCCTTGTCTCAGATAGCTAGATGGTAGCCTGTACATGACATGGTGACACTGCTTCTGCCTTGTCTCAGATAGCTAGATGGTAGCCTGTACATGACATGGTGACACTGCTTCTGCCTTGTCTCAGATAGCTAGATGGTAGCCTGTACATGACATGGTGACACTGCTTCTGCCTTGTCTCAGATAGCTAGATGGTAGCCTGTACATGACATGGTGACACTGCTTCTGCCTTGTCTCAGATAGCTAGATGGTAGCCTGTACATGACATGGTGACACTGCTTCTGCCTTGTCTCAGATAGCTAGATGGTAGCCTGTACATGACATGGTGACACTGCTTCTGCCTTGTCTCAGATAGCTAGATGGTAGCCTGTACATGACATGGTGACACTGCTTCTGCCTTGTCTCAGATAGCTAGATGGTAGCCTGTACATGACATGGTGACACTGCTTCTGCCTTGTCTCAGATAGCTAGATGGTAGCCTGTACATGACATGGTGACACTGGTGACTTCTGCCTTGTCTCAGATAGCTAGATGGTAGCCTGTACATGACATGGTGACACTGCTTCTGCCTTGTCTCAGATAGCTAGATGGTAGCCTGTACATGACATGGTGACACTGCTTCTGCCTTGTCTCAGATAGCTAGATGGTAGCCTGTACATGACATGGTGACACTGCTTCTGCCTTGTCTCAGATAGCTAGATGGTAGCCTGTACATGACATGGTGACACTGCTTCTGCCTTGTCTCAGATAGCTAGATGGTGGCCTGTACATGACATGGATGGTGCCTGTACACTGCTTCTGCCTTGTCTCAGATAGCTAGATGGTAGCCTGTACATGACATGGTGACACTGCTTCTGCCTTGTCTCAGATAGCTAGATGGTAGCCTGTACATGACATGGTGACACTGCTTCTGCCTTGTCTCAGATAGCTAGATGGTAGCCTGTACATGACATGGTGACACTGCTTCTGCCTTGTCTCAGATAGCTAGATGGTAGCCTGTACATGACATGGTGACACTGCTTCTGCCTTGTCTCAGATAGCTAGATGGTAGCCTGTGACATGACATAGCTAGATGGTAGCCTGTACATGACATGGTGGCACTGCTTCTGCCTTGTCTCAGATAGCTAGATGGTAGCCTGTACATGACATGGTGACACTGCTTCTGCCTTGTCTCAGATAGCTAGATGGTAGCCTGTACATGACATGGTGACACTGCTTCTGCCTTGTCTCAGATAGCTAGATGGTAGCCTGTACATGACATGGTGACACTGCTTCTGCCTTGTCTCAGATAGCTAGATGGTAGCCTGTACATGACATGGTGACACCTGCCTTGTCTCAGATAGCTAGATGACATGACATGGTGACACTGCTTCTGCCTTGTCTCAGATAGCTAGATGGTAGCCTGTACATGACATGGTGGCACTGCAGATAGCTAGATGGTAGCCTGTACATGACATGGTGACACTGCTTCTGCCTTGTCTCAGATAGCTAGATGGTAGCCTGTACATGACATGGTGACACTGCTTCTGCCTTGTCTCAGATAGCTAGATGGTAGCCTGTACATGACATGGTGACACTGCTTCTGCCTTGTCTCAGATAGCTAGATGGTAGCCTGTACATGACATGGTGACACTGCTTCTGCCTTGTCTCAGATAGCTAGATGGTAGCCTGTACATGACATGGTGACACTGCTTCTGCCTTGTCTCAGATAGCTAGATGGTAGCCTGTACATGACATGGTGACACTGCTTCTGCCTTGTCTCAGATAGCTAGATGGTAGCCTGTACATGACATGGTGACACTGCTTCTGCCTTGTCTCAGATAGCTAGATGGTAGCCTGTACATGACATGGTGACACTGCTTCTGCCTTGTCTCAGATAGCTAGATGGTAGCCTGTACATGACATGGTGACACTGCCTTGTCTCAGCTAGATGGTAGCTTGTCTCAGATAGCTAGATGGTAGCCTGTACATGACATGGTGACACTGCTTCTGCCTTGTCTCAGATAGCTAGATGGTAGCCTGTACATGACATGGTGACACTGCTTCTGCCTTGTCTCAGATAGCTAGATGGTAGCCTGTACATGACATGGTGACACTGCTTCTGCCTTGTCTCAGATAGCTAGATGGTAGCCTGTACATGACATGGTGACACTGCTTCTGCCTTGTCTCAGATAGCTAGATGGTAGCCTGTACATGACATGGTGACACTGCTTCTGCCTTGTCTCAGATAGCTAGATGGTAGCCTGCTTCTGCCTTGTCTCAGATAGCATGACATGGTGACACTGCTTCTGCCTTGTCTCAGATAGCTAGATGGTGAGCCTGTACTAGATGACATGACATGGTGACACTGCTTCTGCCTTGTCTCAGATAGCTAGATGGTAGCCTGTACATGACATGGTGACACTGCTTCTGCCTTGTCTCAGATAGCTAGATGGTAGCCTGTACATGACATGGTGACACTGCTTCTGCCTTGTCTCAGATAGCTAGATGGTAGCCTGTACATGACATGGTGACACTGCTTCTGCCTTGTCTCAGATAGCTAGATGGTAGCCTGTACATGACATGGTGACACAGATAGCTAGATGGTAGCCTGTACATGACATGGTGACACTGCTTCTGCCTTGTCTCAGATAGCTAGATGGTAGCCTGTACATGACATGGTGACACTGCTTCTGCCTTGTCTCAGATAGCTAGATGGTAGCCTGTACATGACATGGTGACACTGCTTCTGCCTTGTCTCAGATAGCTAGATGGTAGCCTGTACATGACATGGTGACACTGCTTCTGCCTTGTCTCAGATAGCTAGATGGTAGCCTGTACATGACATGGTGACACTGCTTCTGCCTTGTCTCAGATAGCTAGATGGTAGCCTGTACATGACATGGTGACACTGCTTCTGCCTTGTCTCAGATAGCTAGATGGTAGCCTGTACATGACATGGTGACACTGCTTCTGCCTTGTCTCAGATAGCTAGATGGTAGCCTGTACATGACATGGGTGACACTGCTTCTGCCTTGTCTCAGATAGCTAGATGGTAGCCTGTACATGACATGGTGACACTGCTTCTGCCTTGTCTCAGATAGCTAGATGGTAGCCTGTACATGACATGGTGACACTGCTTCTGCCTTGTCTCAGATAGCTAGATGGTAGCCTGTACATGACATGGTGACACTGCTTCTGCCTTGTCTCAGATAGCTAGATGGTAGCCTGTACATGACATGGTGACACTGCTTCTGCCTTGTCTCAGATAGCTAGATGGTAGCCTGTACATGACATGGTGACACTGCTTCTGCCTTGTCTCAGATAGCTAGATGGTAGCCTGTACATGACATGGTGACACTGCTTCTGCCTTGTCTCAGATAGCTAGATGGTAGCCTGTACATGACATGGTGACACTGCTTCTGCCTTGTCTCAGATAGCTAGATGGTAGCCTGTACATGACATGGTGACACTGCTTCTGCCTTGTCTAGATGGTAGCCTGTAGCTAGACTGGTAGATAGCCTGTACATGACATGGTGACACTGCTTCTGCCTTGTCTCTGTACAGATGGTGACACTGCTTCTGCCTTGATAGCTAGATGGTAGCCTGTACATGACATGGTGACACTGCTTCTGCCTTGTCTCAGATAGCTAGATGGTAGCCTGTACATGACATGGTGACACTGCTTCTGCCTTGTCTCAGATAGCTAGATGGTAGCCTGTACATGACATGGTGACACTGCTTCTGCCTTGTCTCAGATAGCTAGATGGTAGCCTGTACATGACATGGTGACACTGCTTCTGCCTTGTCTCAGATAGCTAGATGGTAGCCTGTACATGACATGGTGACACTGCTTCTGCCTTGTCTCAGATAGCTAGATGGTAGCCTGTACATGACATGGTGACACTGCTTCTGCCTTGTCTCAGATAGCTAGATGGTAGCCTGTACATGACATGGTGACACTGCTTCTGCCTTGTCTCAGATAGCTAGATGGTAGCCTGTACATGACATGGTGACACTGCTTCTGCCTTGTCTCAGATAGCTAGATGGTAGCCTGTACATGACATGGTGACACTGCTTCTGCCTTGTCTCAGATAGCTAGATGGTAGCCTGTACATGACATGGTGACACTGCTTCTGCCTTGTCTCAGATAGCTAGATGGTAGCCTGTACATGACATGGTGACACTGCTTCTGCCTTGTCTCAGATAGCTAGATGGTAGCCTGTACATGACATGGTGACACCTGTACATGACATTCTTCTGCCTTGTCTCAGATAGCTAGATGGTAGCCTGTACATGACATGGTGACACTGCTTCTGCCTTGTCTCAGATAGCTAGATGGTAGCCTGCTTCTGCCTTGTCTCAGATAGCATGACATGACATGGTGACACTGCTTCTGCCTTGTCTCAGATAGCTAGATGGTAGCCTGTACATGACATGGTGACACTGCTTCTGCCTTGTCTCAGATAGCTAGATGGTAGCCTGTACATGACATGGTGACACTGCTTCTGCCTTGTCTCAGATAGCTAGATGGTAGCCTGTACATGACATGGTGACACTGCTTCTGCCTTGTCTCAGATAGATGGTAGCCTGTACATGACATGGTGACACTGCTTCTGCCTTGTCTCAGATAGCTAGATGGTAGCCTGTACATGACATGGTGACACTGCTTCTGCCTTGTCTCAGATAGCTAGATGGTAGCCTGTACATGACATGGTGACACTGCTTCTGCCTTGTCTCAGATAGCTAGATGGTAGCCTGTACATGACATGGTGACACTGCTTCTGCCTTGTCTCAGATATGGTAGCCTAGACATGGTGACACTGCTTCTGCCTGTCTCACATGACATGACATGGTGACACTGCTTCTGCCTTGTCTCAGATAGCTAGATGGTAGCCTGTACATGACATGGTGACACTGCTTCTGCCTTGTCTCAGATAGCTAGATGGTAGCCTGTACATGACATGGTGACACTGCTTCTGCCTTGTCTCAGATAGCTAGATGGTAGCCTGTACATGACATGGTGACACTGCTTCTGCCTTGTCTCAGATAGCTAGATGGTAGCCTGTACATGACATGGTGACACTGCTTCTGCCTTGTCTCAGATAGCTAGATGGTAGCCTGTACATGACATGGTGGCACTGCTTCTGCCTTGTCTCAGATAGCTAGATGGTAGCCTGTACATGACATGGTGCTTCTGCCTTGTCTCAGATAGCTAGATGGTAGCCTGTACATGACATGGTGACACTGCTTCTGCCTTGTCTCAGATAGCTAGATGGTAGCCTGTACATGACATGGTGACACTGCTTCTGCCTTGTCTCAGATAGCTAGATGGTAGCCTGTACATGACATGGTGACACTGCTTCTGCCTTGTCTCAGATAGCTAGATGGTAGCCTGTACATGACATGGTGACACTGCTTCTGCCTTGTCTCAGATAGCTAGATGGTAGCCTGTACATGACATGGTGACACTGCTTCTGCCTTGTCTCAGATAGCTAGATGGTAGCCTGTACATGACATGGTGGCACTGCTTCTGCCTTGTCTCAGATAGCTAGATGGTAGCCTGTACATGACATGGTGACACTGCTTCTGCCTTGTCTCAGATAGCTAGATGGTAGCCTGTACATGACATGGTGACACTGCTTCTGCCTTGTCTCAGATAGCTAGATGGTAGCCTGTACATGACATGGTGACACTGCTTCTGCCTTGTCTCAGATAGCTAGATGGTAGCCTGTACATGACATGGTGACACTGCTTCTGCCTTGTTTTAAGCTAGCTCGGTGGTTGCCCATACATCACATTATGAAAGTTCCACTTTTTATTTTAGCTAGCTAAAGTACCTCAAATGAATTACAGAGATGCAAATAATTTTTGTCTCTTCGATGTTAGCTGCTATTAGTATTACTTAGCAGCCAATGTCATGCCTTTTTTCATGCCTTTTTACACGAGACACCTGCATGCATGCACTTGTTGTAGCCAGTTGAAATTGACATTTCACCAACTTTTCAACATCTTTATTTAACCAGGTAGGCTAGTTGAGAACAAGTTCTCATTTACAACTATGACCTGGCCAAGAAAAAGCAAAGCAGTTCGACACATACAACAACACAGAGTTACACATAAACAAACATACAGTCAATAATACAGTAGAAAAAGTCTATATACAGTGAGTGCAAATGAGGTAAGATAAGGGAGGTAAGGCAATAAATAGGCAAGTAGAGATGTGCAAGTAGAGATACTGGGGTGCAAAGGATCAAGATAAATAAATAAAAACAGTACGGGGATGAGGTAGTTGGATGGGCTATTTACAGATGGACTATGTACAGGTGCAGTGATCTGTGAGCTGCTCTGACAGCTGGTGCTTAAAGCTAGTGAGGGAGGTAAGAGTCTCCAGCTTCAGTGATTTTTGCAGTTCGTTCCAGTCATTGGCAGCAGAGAACTGGAAGGAAAGGCGGCCAAAGTAGTAATTGGCTTTGGGGATGACCAGTGAGATAGATATACCTGCTGGAGTGCGTGCTACGGGTGGGTGCTGCTATGGTGACCAGTGAGTTGAGATAAGGTGGGGCTTGACCTAGCAAAGACTTGTCGATGACCTGGAGCCAGTGGATTTGGTGACGAGTATGAAGCGAGGGCCAGCCAACGAGAGCATACAGGTCGCAGTGGTGGGTGGTATATGGTGCTTTGGTGACAAAACGGATGGCACTGTGATAGACTGCATCCAATTTGTTGAGTAGAGTGTTGGAGGCTATTTTGTAAATTACATCGCTCAAGTCGAGGATCGGTAGGATAGTCAGTTTTACGAGGGTATGTTTGGCAGCATGAGTGAAGGATGCTTTGTTGCGAAATAGGAAGCCAATTCTAAATTTAATTTTGGATTTGAGATGCTTAATGTGAGTCTGGAAGGAGAGTTTAGTCTAGCCAGACACCTAGGTATTTGTAGTTGTCCACATATTCTAAGTCAGAGCCGTCCCGAGTAGTGATGCTGGATGGGCGGGCAGGTGCGGAAAGCGATCGGTTGAAGAGCATGCATTTAGTTTTTCTTGTATTTAAGAGCAGTTGGGGGCCACGGAAGGAGAGTTGTATGGCATTGAAGCTCGTAAGGAGTTTAGTTAACACAGTGTCCAAAGAAGGGCCAGAAGTATACAGAATGGTGTCGTCTGCGTAGAGGTGGATCAGGGAATCGCCCGCAGCAAGACCAACATCATTGATATATACAGAGAAAAGAGTCGGCCCGAGAATTGAGTAATTGGTGAACCAGGCAAGGCAGTCATCCGAAAAACAGAATGGTGTCGTAGTGGTGGATCAGAGAATCACGACGGAGGAAGTCTGTTATAGCCTCCTCGTGCGGTTACATCGAATTGACCAGTCGTGATGGATTAGTAGTTCCGTGTTGCAAAGGGGTCCTGCCCAATTGGCAAAATAGGTATATTGGCCCAAGAAATTGGCCGATGGACCTATTCAGCTAACAGTCCGATATGCTCTAGACAGCTAGCAGATGGGCATTCAGGGGACGCCGCAACGTAGGATCTTGGCTTGGTATCTTGAAATAAGTGGTAAAGGTGATTTATTTGTGAAATATTCGACTTCATGGCTCACACAACAGAAGTCAGGGATCAACTTGATTATAGATAGAATACATGATTATATGAAAATAATATATTTTAAACTATTTAAAGCAGTACTAAAATCTATGCATGTCAATGAGAGATTCCCTTTTCTGTACCCTTTGTGTGCGGGACCGAAGTTGTTCCCGGCGATACAAGGCCTGAGCACGTTGGAAAGTTAAAACCTGTGTTCCTCCAGTAAGTTAATATAATACTACCATAACTGTGCTTCTTCAACAACTACAATCATATACTGATTGTACTACCTGTGTGTGTGTGTGTGTGTTAGACCCCATCCTGATAGCACGTGCCTTAGAGGACTACTACCCTGGAGACTGCCGCTTCATCTCTCTGCGTCAGGGTCAGGTGGTCTATGTCTACGCCTTGCTGAAGGACCGAGGAAACATGTTCTGGGCTGGCAGCGTAAGGATCTGTGTGTGTGTGGGGGGGGGAGCATGTGTGAGTGTGTGGTGTGCAAGTGTTGGTGCTTCTTACCCATTCCGGATCCGGGAGAATTGTCATCAACTGACACTAAGTAGCATAACCCAACGGACAAAATATCTTACTAGAAAATATTAATATTCATGAAATCACAAGTGAAATATATTCAAACACAGCTTAGCCTTTTGTTAATCACCCTGTTATCTCAGATTTTGAAAGTATGATTTACAGCCAAAGCAAGACAAGCATTTGTGTAAGTTTATCGATAGCCTAGCATAGCGTTATGCCTAGCTAGCAGCAGGCAATCTGGTCACGAAAATCAGAAAAGCAATCAAATTAAATGTTTTACCTTTGATGAGCTTAGGATGTTTTCACTCACGAGACTCCCAGTTAGATAGCAAATGTTCCTTTTTTCCAGAAAAATTATTTTTTTAGGCGAAATAGCTCCGGTTGTTCACAAATTAGCGCCATAATATCGACAGAAACATGTAAAACGTTGTTTATAATCCACAAGGTGTTTTTCAACTATCTATTCGATAATACCTAATGGCAGTCAGGCTACCTCTGGCGAGCACATGGAGGGCTGTGCGGCCCCCCAAAGAAATGCCACCCCACACCATGACTGACCCACCGCCAAACCGGTCATGCTGGAGGATGTTGCAGGCAGCAGAACGTTCTCCACGGTGTCTCCAGACTCTGTCACATGTGCTCAGTGTGAACCTGCTTTCATCTGTGAAGAGCACAGGGCACCAGTGGCGAATTTGCCAATCTTGGTGTTCTCTGGCAAATGCCAACGTCCTGCACGGTGTTGGGCTGTAAGCACAACCCCCACCTGTGGACATCGGGCCCTCATACCACCCTCATGGAGTCTGTTTCTGACCGTTTGAGCAGACACATACACATTTGTGGCCTGCTGGAGGTCATTTTGCAGGGCTCTGGCAGTGCTCCTCCCGCTCCTCCTTGCACAAAGGCGGAAGTAGTGGTCCTGCTGCTGGGTTGTTGCCCTCCTACGGCCTCCTCCACGTCTCCTGATCTACTGACCTGTCTCCTGGTAGCGCCTCCATGCTCTGGACACTACGCTGACAGACACAGCAAACCTTCTTGCCACAGCTCGCATTGATGTGCCATCCTGGATGAGCTGCACTACCTGAGCCACTTGTGTGGGTTATAGACTCTGTCTCATGCTACCACTAGAGTGAAAGCATCGCCAGCATTCAAAAGTGACCAAAACATCAGCCAGGAAGCATAGGAACTGATAAGTGGTCTGTGGTCACCACCTGCAGAATGACTTATTGGGGGTATCTTATATCTATATATCTCTATATCTTATATCTCTATATCTCTATATATCTTGCTAATTGCCTATAATGTCCACCTGTTGTCTATTCCATTTGCACAACAGCATGTGAAATGTATTGTCAATCAGTGTTGCTTCCTAAGTGGACAGTTTGATTTCACAGAAGTGTGGTTGACTTGGAGTTACATTGTGTTGTTTAAGTGTTCCCTTTATTTTTTTGAGCAGTGTAGTAGTATTTATATATAGTAGTATTCATATAAAGTAGTATATATTTATTATAGTATTTATATATAGTAGTATTTATACATAGTAATATTTATTTTGTTTGTATGGTCTCCTATCTGTGTGTGTTTACCAGGTCCAGGGGTCGTACTACGGGGAACAGGAGGCAAGACTGGGACATTTTCCCAGCAGCGTCGTCGAGGAGACACACGCTCTCATGCCAGCTACCAACGAGGTCATGACTGATGTAGGTGGACACACGAACACTCACACAGACAAATACACACACACACGCACGCACGCACGCACGCACGCACGCACGCACGCACGCACACACACACACACACACACACACACACACACACACACACACACACACACACACACACACACACACACACACACACACACACACATAATGAATAATTTTTCCACAAAATCAATTGATATAGAATATTAGGCATCTCTCCTCTGCTCCTCTCCTCCGCTCCTCCTCTTCTCCTCCTCTCTTCTTCTCTCCACTCCTCTCCTCCTCTTCTCCTCCTCTCTTCTTCTCTCCTCCTCTTCTCCTCCTTTCTTCTCTTCTCCTCCGCTCCTCCTCTTCTCCTCCTCTCTTCTTCTCTCCTCCTCCTCTCCACTCCTCTCCTCCTCTTCTCCTCCTCTTCTTCTCTCCTCCTCCTCTCCGGTCCTCTCCTCCTCTTCTCTCCCTTTCTTTTCCTCTTATCCAGAATTGGGACTTTTACTGTAACTGAAGACTGAAGTGTCCTGATTCTTTGTCTCCCGGCTGGCGCACTGCAACATGAGGACAGCCCTGACATCATCAAACCAGTATCTCTATTATCTACAAGCTATGATGAAAACACGTTCTAGTTTAATAATGTTTCTTTATTACAACCATGCATATACAGTATATTCTTTAGAATAAACCTTCCTCTCAGCTGTTTAATGTTATCGCTGTGGCTTTAACCTGAAAGAATAAAGATACTATGCTGCTCTGATCACTGCTGTCTCTTCTGGTGTCTGGCCTTCATTATCACTGCTGTCTCTTCTGGTGTCTGGCCTTCATTATTACTGCTGTCTCTTCTGGTGTCTGGCCTTCATTATTACTGCTGTCTCTTCTGGTGTCTAGCCTTCATTATCACTGCTGTCTCTTCTGGTGTCTGGCCTTCATTATTACTGCTGTCTCTTCTGGTGTCTGGCCTTCATTATTACTGCTGTCTCTTCTGGTGTCTGGCCTTCATTATCACTGCTGTCTCTTCTGGTGTCTAGCCTTCATTATCACTGCTGTCTCTTCTGGTGTCTAGCCTTCATTATTACTGCTGTCTCTTCTGGTGTCTGGCCTTCATTATCACTGCTGTCTCTTCTGGTGTCTAGCCTTCATTATCACTGCTGTCTCTTCTGGTGTCTAGCCTTCATTATCACTGCTGTCTCTTCTGGTGTCTAGCCTTCATTATCACTGCTGTTTCTTCTGGTGTCTAGCCTTCATTATCACTGCTGTCTCTTCTGGTGTCTGGCCTTCATTATCACTGCTGTCTCTTCTGGTGTCTAGCCTTCATTATCACTGCTGTCTCTTCTGGTGTCTGGCCTTCATTATCACTGCTGTCTCTTCTGGTGTCTAGCCTTCATTATCACTGCTGTCTCTTCTGGTGTCTGGCCTTCATTATCACTGCTGTCTCTTCTGGTGTCTGGCCTTCATTATCACTGCTGTCTCTTCTGGTGTCTAGCCTTCATTATCACTGCTGTCTCTTCTGGTGTCTGGCCTTCATTATTACTGCTGTCTCTTCTGGTGTCTGGCCTTCATTATCACTGCTGTCTCTTCTGGTGTCTGGCCTTCATTATCACTGCTGTCTCTTCTGGTGTCTGGCCTTCATTATCACTGCTGTCTCTTCTGGTGTCTGGCCTTCATTATCACTGCTGTCTCTTCTGGTGTCTAGCCTTCATTATCACTGCTGTCTCTTCTGGTGACTAGCCTTCATTATCACTGCTGTCTCTTCTGGTGTCTAGCCTTCATTATCACTGCTGTCTCTTCTGGTGTCTGGCCTTCACTATCACTGCTGTCTCTTCTGGTGTCTGGCCTTCACTATCACTGCTGTCTCTTCTGGTGTCTGGCCTTCATTATCACTGCTGTCTCTTCTGGTGTCTGGCCTTCATTATCACTGCTGTCTCTTCTGGTGTCTAGCCTTCATTATCACTGCTGTCTCTTCTGGTGTCTGGCCTTCATTATCACTGCTGCCTCTTCTGGTGTCTAGCCTTCATTATCACTGCTGTCTCTTCTGGTGTCTGGCCTTCATTATCACTGCTGTCTCTTCTGGTGTCTAGCCTTCATTATTACTGCTGTCTCTTCTGGTGTCTGGCCTTCATTATCACTGCTGTCTCTTCTGGTGTCTGGCCTTCATTATCACTGCTGTCTCTTCTGGTGTCTGGCCTTCATTATCACTGCTGTCTCTTCTGGTGTCTAGCCTTCACTATCACTGACTCTTCTGGTGTCTGGCCTTCATTATCACTGCTGTCTCTTCTGGTGTCTGGCCTTCATTATCACTGCTGTCTCTTCTGGTGTCTAGCCTTCATTATCACTGCTGTCTCTTCTGGTGTCTAGCCTTCATTATTACTGCTGTCTCTTCTGGTGTCTGGCCTTCATTATCACTGCTGTCTCTTCTGGTGTCTGGCCTTCATTATCACTGCTGTCTCTTCTGGTGTCTGGCCTTCATTATCACTGCTGTCTCTTCTGGTGTCTAGCCTTCATTATTACTGCTGTCTCTTCTGGTGCCTAGCCTTCATTATTACTGCTGTCTCTTCTGGTGTCTAGCCTTCATTATTACTGCTGTCTCTTCTGGTGTCTAGCCTTCATTATCACTGCTGTCTCTTCTGGTGTCTAGCCTTCATTATCACTGCTGTCTCTTCTGGTGTCTAGCCTTCATTATCACTGCTGTCTCTTCTGGTGTCTGGCCTTCATTATCACTGCTGTCTCTTCTGGTGTCTAGCCTTCATTATCACTGCTGTCTCTTCTGGTGTCTGGCCTTCATTATCACTGCTGTCTCTTCTGGTGTCTGGCCTTCATTATCACTGCTGTCTCTTCTGGTGTCTAGCCTTCATTATTACTGCTGTCTCTTCTGGTGTCTAGCCTTCATTATTACTGCTGTCTCTTCTGGTGTCTAGCCTTCATTATTACTGCTGTCTCTTCTGGTGTCTAGCCTTCATTATTACTGCTGCAGCCGACATGAGTAAAACATTTAAACGTGTTAACCCTCGCAGGGCTGCAGGCCCAGATGGCATCACCAGCCGCGTCCTCGGAGCATGCGCAGACCAGCTGGCTGGTGTGTTTACGGACATATTCAATCAATCCTTATCCCAGTCTGCTGTTCCCACATATTTCAAGAGGGCCGCCATTGTTCCTGTTCCCAAGAAAGCTAAGGTAACTGAGCTAAACTACTACCGCCCCGTAGCACTCACTTCCGTCAGAGACTAGTCAAGGACCATATCACCTCCACCCTACTTGACACCCTAGCCTGCTTATCCCCAATAGGCCCAGACTCTAGCAACCACACTGCACACTGCCCTAACCCATCTGGACAAGAGGAATAGCTATGTGAGAATGCTGTTCATCGACTACAGCTCAGCATTTAACACCATAGTAGCCTCCAAACTCGTCATCAAGCTCAAGGACAGGGGGGTGCTCCCCCTGCTGTTTCCTGAAGTTCACGATCATCTCCTTTGTTTAGTTGACGTTGAGTGATAGGTTATTTTCCTGGCATCACACTCCCAGAGCCCTCAACTCCTCCCTGTAGGCTCTCTAATCAAGCCTACTACTGATGATTGAGTTGGAGGCATGCTTGGCCATGCAGTCATGGGTGAACAGGGAGTACATGAAGAGGCTGAGCACGCACCCTTATGGAGCCCGTGTTGAGGATCAGCGAAGTGGAGGTGTTGTTTCCTACCTTCACCACCTGGGGGCGGCCCAGGTCTTTGAACTTAGTGATGAGCTTGGAGGGTACTATGGTGTTGAATGCTGAGCTATCGTCAATGAACAGCATTCATATATAAGTATTCCTCTTTTCCAGATGGGTTAGGACAGTGTAGTGTGCTGGCGATTGCGGATCTATTGGGGCGGTATGCAAATTGAAGTGGGTCTAGGTTGACAGGTAAGGTAGAGGTGATATGATCCTTGACTAACCTCTCAAAGCATTTCATGATGACAGAAGTGAGTGCTATGGGGCGATAGTCATTTAGTTAAGTTACCTTGTCCTTTCTTGGCTACAGGAACAATGGTAGCCATCTTGAAGCATGTGGGGACAACAGACAGGAATAGGGAGAGATTGAATATATCCGTAAACACATCAGTCAGCTGGTCTGCGCTCTGAGGACGCGGCTGGTGATGCCTTCTGGGACGGCAGCCTTGCGAGGTTTAATGCTTAGTTGTCTTAAGAATGTCGGCCACAGAGAAGGAGAGCCCACAGTCCTTGGTAGTGGGCCGTGTATATACTGTATAACTTTTGGGGGTTCCATACATCAAATCAAATCAAATCAAATTTATTTATATAGCCCTTCGTACATCAGCTGATATCTCAAAGTGCTGTACAGAAACCCAGCCTAAAACCCCAAACAGCAAACAATGCAGGTGTAAAAGAATGAAGCAAGCAATATAATCCTTTTTGTTTCTGTAAGGAATCTTTTTTTCTAAGATTGTCGTGTTGTTGTGGTGATATGCTTCCACCTATTGGCTGAGCTGAAACTGCAGTTTAGAATCAAAGGTGGCTTCTGAGTCAAAACATAATAATTCCTGTCAGAGACGATAGAGGAAGTGAGGCATCCCACTCCCTCATTTTTTCTGGTAGGGGCGGGGCCGCTCTAGCCTGCTTATCACCCCAGCTCTAGCCTGCTTATCACCTGCTTATCACCCCAGCTCTAGCCTGCTTATCACCCCAGCTCTAGCCTGCTTATCACCCCAGCTCTAGCCTGCTTATCACCTGCTTATCACCCCAGCTCTAGCCTGCTTATCACCCCAGCTCTAGCCTGCTTATCACCCCAGCTCTAGCCTGCTTATCACCCCAGCTCTAGCCTGCTTATCACCCCAGCTCTAGCCTGCTTATCACCCCAGCTCTAGCCTGCTTATCACCCCAGCCCTAGCCTGCTTATCACCCGCCCCGTGGAGAGGGTTCCCCAAAGACGGTAGAGAAAGGAGACATCTCAATGGCAATTTTTTTCTGGGCTAGCGGGGAGGGACTAGGGGAAAATCTCAATTGCATACTCCTCGCGTCCTCACTCCTCCCACCTCAAGGAGACTGGGATGAAGAGAGGATAGGAGAAGAAGGGAGAGGAGACGATAATGTTGTGATCCTCCTGTACTGGCTGGTGTCCTTGGCTGAGTCACTGCAGAGGAGAGAGACGAATCAGCGCTCTCCCTCCCTCTCTTCTCTCCTGAGCAGTCTGCAGTGCTCCAGCCCAGACTGCAGCTATAAAAAAATAAGCATATAACGTCACCACCACTACTATCACAGCTCTACCACTGAGATTCACAATCAGTTCTACACTACAGAACACGGTCCAGAGACGAGAAAAAGAGGAAGCCTGTCGAGCACGGGACGGGATGTTTGGGTTCCAGAGGTCACAACAACAGTTCAGGTATGTTCCTTGCCTCTCCTGTCCCAAACTCTGTCCTGAGAAACCCTGTTTTGGACAGTGCAGAACTGGTGTCGAGTATGGAATGTGCTAAAAGGAACTAGAGAGGACAGGCATGATGCTAGATGGCCATGCTAGAGAGAACAAATACTTTATGCTAGTAGGAAATGCTAAATCAGGAGAGAGAGACAGGCTAGTTTAACTAAAGCAGTTAAAGGCTACATCTCGAGAAGAGGGACACAGAGGGGGTGTGAGAGAGGAGGAGGGAGTGAGAGAGGGGGAGGGAGACAGGGTGTGTGCTGTACAATATTCTAGTATTGTATCAATAATGTATTGCTGACGGGAGGCCTGCTGGTTCACGCTGGTAGGGTGTGTGTGGCATATGGGGACAGGGCTCTAAACTGGTAGGGTGTGTGGCATATGGGGACAGGGCTCTAAACTGGTAGGGTGTGTGTGGCATATGGGGACAGGGCTCTAAACTGGTAGGGTGTGTGTGGCATATGGGGACAGGGCTCTAAACTGGTAGGGTGTGTGGCATATGGGGACAGGGCTCTAAACTGGTAGGGTGTGTGTGGCATATGGGGACAGGGCTCTAAACTGGTAGGGTGTGTGGCATATGGGGACAGGGCTCTAAACTGGTAGGGTGTGTGGCATATGGGGACAGGGCTCTAAACTGGTAGGGTGTGTGGCATATGGGGACCGGGCTCTAAACTGGTAGGGTGTGTGGCATATGGGGACAGGGCTCTAAACTGGTAGGGTGTGTGGCATATGGGGACAGGGCTCTAAACTGGTAGGGTGTGTGGCATATGGGGACAGGGCTCTAAACTGGTAGGGTGTGTGGCATATGGGGACAGGGCTCTAAACTGGTAGGTGTGTGTGGCATATGGGGACAGGGCTCTAAACTGGTAGGGTGTGTGGCATATGGGGACCGGGCTCTAAACTGGTAGGGTGTGTGTGGCATATGGGGACAGGGCTCTAAACTGGTAGGGTGTGTGGCATATGGGGACAGGGCTCTAAACTGGTAGGGTGTGTGGCATATGGGGACAGGGCTCTAAACTGGTAGGGTGTGTGGCATATGGGGACAGGGCTCTAAACTGGTAGGGTGTGTGTGCATATGGGGACAGGGCTCTAAACTGGTAGGGTGTGTGGCATATGGGGACAGGGCTCTAAACTGGTAGGGTGTGTGGCATATGGGGACAGGGCTCTAAACTGGTAGGGTGTGTGTGGCATATGGGGACAGGGCTCTAAACTGGTAGGGTGTGTGGCATATGGGGACAGGGCTCTAAACTGGTAGGGTGTGTGTGGCATATGGGGACAGGGCTCTAAACTGGTAGGGTGTGTGGCATATGGGGACAGGGCTCTAAACTGGTAGGGTGTGTGGCATATGGGGACAGGGCTCTAAACTGGTAGGGTGTGTGGCATATGGGGACAGGGCTCTAAACTGGTAGGGTGTGTGTGGCATATGGGGACAGGGCTCTAAACTGGTAGGGTGTGTGGGCATATGGGGACAGGGCTCTAAACTGGTAGGGTGTGTGTGGCATATGGGGACAGGGCTCTAAACTGGTAGGGTGTGTGGCATATGGGGACAGGGCTCTAAACTGGTAGGGTGTGTGGCATATGGGGACAGGGCTCTAAACTGGTAGGGTGTGTGGCATATGGGGACAGGGCTCTAAACTGGTAGGGTGTGTGGCATATGGGGACAGGGCTCTAAACTGGTAGGGTGTGTGGCATATGGGGACAGGGCTCTAAACTGGTAGGGTGTGTGGCATATGGGGACAGGGCTCTAAACTGGTAGGGTGTGTGGCATATGGGGACAGGGCTCTAAACTGGTAGGGTGTGTGGCATATGGGGACAGGGCTCTAAACTGGTAGGGTGTGTGTGGCATATGGGGACAGGGCTCTAAACTGGTAGGGTGTGTGTGGCATATGGGGACAGGGCTCTAAACTGGTAGGGTGTGTGGCATATGGGGACAGGGCTCTAAACTGGTAGGGTGTGTGGCATATGGAGACAGGGCTCTAAACTGGTAGGGTGTGTGGCATATGGGGACAGGGCTCTAAACTGGTAGGGTGTGTGGCATATGGGGACAGGGCTCTAAACTGGTAGGGTGTGTGGCATATGGAGACAGGGCTCTAAACTGGTAGGGTGTGTGGCATATGGGGACAGGGCTCTAAACTGGTAGGGTGTGTGGCATATTGGGACAGGGCTCTAAACTGGTAGGGTGTGTGGCATATGGGGACAGGGCTCTAAACTGGTAGGGTGTGTGGCATATGGGGACAGGGCTCTAAACTGGTAGGGTGTGTGGCATAAGGGGACAGGGCTCTAAACTGGTAGGGTGTGTGGCATATGGGGACAGGGCTCTAAACTGGTAGGGTGTGTGGCATATGGGGACAGGGCTCTAAACTGGTAGGGTGTGTGGCATATGGGGACAGGGCTCTAAACTGGTAGGGTGTGTGTGGCATATGGGGACAGGGCTCTAAACTGGTAGGGTGTGTGTGGCATATGGGGACAGGGCTCTAAACTGGTAGGGTGTGTGGCATATGGGGACAGGGCACTCTAAACTGGTAGGGTGTGTGTGGCATATGGGGACAGGGCTCTAAACTGGTAGGGTGTGTGGCATAGGGGGACAGGGCTCTAAACTGGTAGGGTGTGTGGCATATGGGGACAGGGCTCTAAACTGGTAGGGTGTGTGGCATATGGGGACAGGGCACTCTAAACTGGTAGGGTGTGTGTGGCATATGGGGACAGGGCTCTAAACTGGTAGGGTGTGTGGCATATGGGGACAGGGCTCTAAACTGGTAGGGTGTGTGGCATATGGGGACAGGGCTCTAAACTGGTAGGGTGTGTGTGGCATATGGGGACAGGGCTCTAAACTGGTAGGGTGTGTGTGGCATATGGGGACAGGGCTCTAAACTGGTAGGGTGTGTGGCATATGGGGACAGGGCTCTAAACTGGTAGGGTGTGGCATATGGGGACAGGGCTCTAAACTGGTAGGGTGTGTGGCATATGGGGACAGGGCTCTAAACTGGTAGGGTGTGTGGCATATGGGGACAGGGCTCTAAACTGGTAGGGTGTGTGGCATATGGGGACAGGGCTCTAAACTGGTAGGGTGTGTGGCATATGGGGACAGGGCTCTAAACTGGTAGGGTGTGTGTGGCATATGGGGACAGGGCTCTAAACTGGTAGGGTGTGTGGCATATGGGGACAGGGCTCTAAACTGGTAGGGTGTGTGTGGCATATGGGGACAGGGCTCTAAACTGGTAGGGTGTGTGTGGCATATGGGGACAGGGCTCTAAACTGGTAGGGTGTGTGGCATATGGGGACAGGGCTCTAAACTGGTAGGGTGTGTGGCATATGGGGACAGGGCTCTAAACTGGTAGGGTGTGTGGCATATGGGGACAGGGCTCTAAACTGGTAGGGTGTGTGTGGCATATGGGGACAGGGCTCTAAACTGGTAGGGTGTGTGGCATATGGGGACAGGGCTCTAAACTGGTAGGGTGTGTGGCATATGGGGACAGGGCTCTAAACTGGTAGGGTGTGTGTGGCATATGGGGACAGGGCTCTAAACTGGTAGGGTGTGTGTGGCATATGGGGACAGGGCTCTAAACTGCGACCATTTTGGTTGCACATGCTTATAAATATTTTGCTGTGCAACCTGGAAGTTTCATTTGGGAGCACAAGTGTGCTTAGATAAAAACAGAGTAATTGTTTCAATGATTATGCTTTGCTGTATCTCTGCCTCCGAGTGCCATCGACAGAAAAAGCGTTGCAGATTTGTGACTGCCATGGTTTCACCATTACTAACGAGAAAACTGATTGTTTCTATCAAAAACCATTCAAACATATAACGCTATGTTTTTATCTTCCTATCGCGCATTGGCGGGCCACATGTTTTGTCTTCATAAACCATGTCGCGGGCTGTTCTATGGTTGGGCCGCCAACCATTTGTTTGCACTTTGTTCAGTTAGCTAGGGCAGTGTAAGTTATCATTATAAACATATATTAAGCATTCAACAGTTCAATTATACATTGAACTTAAACCTGTATGAATCCTGGATCTAGCTGTCAGACAACAAAATGAGAAAACGTGTAATGTACCTTCCAGCAATATCAATAATCCATCATGAAAACATCTACAGTCCTATTGATCTGATTGGTTACTGATCTTATTGGTTAATAATAATAATATAATTTAAACCCTAACCGGACATACAAAGATCATGATGGATTATTGATATTGCTGCAAGGTACATTACACGTTTTCTCATTTTGTGTACTGTTAGCTAGCTAGGGACAGGATGGCTGCGTCATTAGAGTCCTTGAAAAGGAGTGTATTGTGGATCATGATTTGCAGTCATTGGTATACAGGGTGTGGAGCTCCTGAGCTCTTAAGTGTAAGGCTCTGATTGTCCACAAGAGGTCACAATGTCCTGCTTAGTTGTCGGTGGCTTCAATACCTTGTTCTGTAGTCTGAAGCAGACTAACAGGGTGGTGTTTACTGATCTGAAGCAGACTAACAGGGTGGTGTTTACTGATCAATGATCGTCAGTGGGCTGATAAGAGCAGTGTAGTTGACGATGATTTGAAGAGGATAACCAGATGGTCCAACTTAAATTCACTTTCTTAGATACAGTACTTAGATCAGCTATTCAGCCGTAACATTGATTGGTAGATAGGCTAATTTGTCGTCTTCACCTCGTGTTAATTTTCAGGGTCGTAACCAATGGAGACCTAAGCTGCAGCTTGGGTCCTTCTGGTCTGGTATGTTAATTCTAAACTCATCCTTTATACACCCTGGTAAAAAGGGGGCATTCCATCTTGCTGACACGCTCTCTGAGCTCCCTCGGGAGTGGCTACTTACTGGTGCAAAGTATCATCAAATCTCTGATCTCATTAGAAAACTAAAATCACATTCCTATCTTAACAAGAACATTATCATTATCTGTGATATTTCCTACACAACGTAAAGGATGAAAACCTTACATATACAGTGTGTATACTGTTCAAGTTACAATAATACAACATTTTTAGACCTTTTTTAATGACATCACAAAATCAACATTCGCTTTCCATAGACCATCTCCCATCATTCCCCACATTTGGATGTTAGGAATATTGTTCCAGTGTCCACTTTTGGGCAGCAAAATGTCTCTGTTAACAAAGGACATTCCATTCAGCAATACTAAAAGCTGAAGGCTCCCCTGCTGCATACAATTTACGACCGGGTTTACGACCCCCATTTCCATCCCTCCTCCCTTCTGCGGGTGAGAGGAATCTGGTTGAAGTTCAGGCTCCTGAGTGGCGCAGCGGTCTAAGGCACCGCATCTCAGTGCTAGAGGCATCACTACAGACCCTGATTCGATTCTAGTCTGTATCACAACAGGCTGTGATTATGAGTCCCATAGGGTTGCGCACAACTTGCCTAGCTAAATAAATGTTTAAAAAAAGATAAATAAGTTGATCCATTGTCTCTGGATCCTCACAGGAGAGTCATGACACAGCATTCGCGCAAAACAAAGGAGTTAATTGTGGACTTCAGAAAACAGCAGAGGGAGCACCCTCCTATCCACATCGACGGGACCTCAGTGGAGAAGTTGGAAAGCTTCCAAGTTCCTCGGCGTACAAATCACTCACAGACTGAAATGGTCCACCCACACTGACAGTGTGCTGAGGAAGGCACAACAGTGCCTCTTCAACCTCAGGAGGCTGAAGAAATTTGGCTTGTCACCTAAAACCCTCACAAACTTTTACAGATAAAAATTGAGAGCATCCTGTCGGGCTGTATCACCAACTGGTACGGCAACTACACCGCCCACAATCAGCCCTGCTGTGGTGCTGTCTGCCCAATGCATCACCAGGGGAACCTACAGCACTCGACACCTACAGGACACCTACAGCACTCGATGTCGCAGGACGGTCATCAAGGACAACTACCCGAGCCACTGCCTGTTCATCCCACTATCATCCATCAAAGCTGGGACCAAGAGACTGAAAAACAGCTTCTATCTCAAGGCCATAAGACTGTTAAATTCTGTTAAATAGACATCACTAGCACATTAGAGGCTGCTGCTCTACGGCATGACTCTCTCTTTTGGGTTTCGGATCATAAGCGCCAGACAGCTCTGCACAGGGCTGACAGATAGCCAGACCCCCCTCTCCCACCAGAGTTGTATGACAACAACCTGATTGGGAAATGGTTGGTGGGGATCCAAACAATAATCATGTCATTTGTTGTTTTGTGATGTCATTAAGGATGGTATAACAAGACAACTGTAACTCTGCAAGTGTACATGTCCTAGTTATTGGATTTACAACTTAAATAATTAAATATGAAACTATTTGTGAAAAGATAGCAATGTGATTTTAGCCTTCTAAATGAGAAATTGTATTTCATATAAAGTTTTATCCAGTCAGTAACAACTGTATATGAAAGTCTAGAACTTTGACCAAAGACACAAGGAAGATCTCATCAAACAACCATTGGTACATCTGATCTATCCATTCTAACAACCACAACAACCCAATAAGCACTACCAAAGACATTGTGACCTCCAGTGGACAAACCATAGTTTTACAACCACGACGATTAAGGACAGCTACGTGTAAATATGCATTGCATTCCTTTTCTGAATAAGTGGTTATTAGGGTGCTAAGTATTTGTATTTCCGTGAGTGTAGCTTACAAATGTCCTGACAGTTGAATTCCTTTGTATCTCTCTTTCAGGAATTCTCCATTTTGTTATAACCAAACTGCCATGCTTTGTTATTCCACTTGTGACCGTTTTAATGCATTATGTTAATAATCAATATAACCTAAACCGTGTGATAAATAATTAAGCCAGTTTGTGTTTAGCTGCATCATCTTTTAGGTTAGGGTTAGTGCAGAATTACGAGGTCAACGACATTCAGAATGAGACTGATATGAGGAAATGATTAATGGATGACTGGTATGATAATGATATATTTTGATATAGCCTTGAGTTAATTCGTGAAACGGTAACTCTTTAACCTCTTCAGTCTACCCTCTACTTTTTCGAACATTCTGTTAGAAATCGCGCAACATTTCAGCGCCCTGCTACTCATGCCAGGAATATAGTATATGCATATGATTAGTATGTGTGGATAGAAAACACTCAGACGTTTATAAAACTGGTTAAATCACGGCTGTGGCTTTAACATAACGTGCGTTTCATTGAAAAGTGCAGGAAAATCTGATCACTGAAAGTGGAAAAATATATCCTCGGCAAGCAAACTATTGCCACATTGGAACTCTGAGTAATCCAGTTTGTCCTGAAACAAAGCGTAGTAGATACAGCTCCTACAGTGGAACTGATCATTTACCTCTCCAGACAAAGAAGGCTCCATTGGAAAACTCATCTGGGACTAACTTTTTGTTAGTTTGAAAGTGCCGAATAAAAACTTAAACATTAACTCATAAAAGCATCAGCTATTCGCTGTCTTATTTGACAGTTTCTCTCTGGTCATGGTTTTAAAATCTCATGTAGGCTAGTATCAAACTTTGCTGTCGGGTCCTAGAAGCTGTTCTAAGCACAGTGATTTGAGCCATCTGATTAACCAGCGCAGTAGGCGCACCTGATTTAGCCACAGTTCTTCCGGTACACCAGGTAGGCGTAACTTGTCCCTTCAGACAAATGAAATGGTTCAAAAGGGGATAACTTTGCCTACCCGGTGCGCAGGGCTTCTGAATCAAGTGCAACTTCCGCCAAAATCACAAAGTCAGATAAAAAATTAATAAAGGAGTTCAAGTCTTTATTGTTGGCTTTTCTACAGAAATGTTTGGTGATCGACTATGAATGCCTAGAAGATTGACCAGTCGATCGCAATCTACCGGTTGGTGACCACTGCCCTATATGTACAACTATAACTTATACATGTGTACCATTACATTTACAACATTACATTTAAGTCATTTAGCAGACGCTCTTACCAGACTGGAGACAACCATTGTATAACATTGAGGTCCTTGAAAATTAAAATGATGTGCTTGAAAAAGTTCCTGAAAGTCCTTAAATTTGACATGCAAATGTCGGTATGAACCCTGATTAAAGGATTTATAGTCCCATGTTGTGTTATTGGTCAATTTGCATATATTCACTTTTATTCCATATGTGGAACTGCATGAACATGTATATATGTTTTTAGAAATGTTGATTCCAATGTCACACATTGTCCCCACTATAAAGATCTATTAACAATTTACCTTTTATAATAAACACGTATTTACACGGTTACATGTTAGTTTTTTGAGCACACATGTGCTTCAGAAGTAGCTACAATTCACATAGGCCCAATAGGCTACATCTCAATCAATTCAACAACATTATTTTCTGGTACTCCTAAATGTTATGCTGTGCTCCTGTTTGTTTAAAGTTTTGGAGCACCAGTGCTACCAATTAACATTTTTAAGAGCCCTGCATGGGGTTGTGTGAAACTCACTCCTCAGCCTGAAGTGTCTCAACTTCTGTTGCTGAATAGCTAGCTTTTCCGTGGTGCAAATGGGTAAGATTCTTCAGGAGGTCGGTCACATGTGTTTAGAGTCTCGGTATGAGCTGAATCAGGAGAAAACGTTTATCGCTAAGCAAGCAGTGTGACATCCTTTACATGTGTACGAGACTGGTGATGTCCTTTACATGTGTACGAGACTGGTGATGTCCTTTACATGTGTACGAGACTGGTGATGTCCTTTACATGTGTACGAGACTGCTGATGTCCTTTACATGTGTACGAGACTGGTGATGTCCTTTACATGTGTACGAGACTGGTGATGTCCTTTACATGTGTACGAGACTGGTGATGTCCTTTACATGTGTACGAGACTGCTGATGTCCTTTACATGTGTACGAGACTGGTGATGTCCTTCACATGTGTACGAGACTGGTGATGTCCTTTACATGTGTACGAGACTGGTGATGTCCTTGCTGTCCCGGTAAATTCCACCAGATGGCGAATGGAATCTTTTGAGTTAAGGCCATTTTTCTGGGATTAAAGGTAAAAAAAATTAAATAAAACATTTGACCACTTCACGTCAACGTACATGAAAAGGAAAAAAAGAACCAACCATTTATCTACCATAATTTAAGAGAAATCGTACAATGTACAATTGGTGATGGTCAAAGACTTTTCAGAAAAGTTAGATCCATTTGCGGAGTTTCGGGGCTCTGTGAGATTTCTGTTATTTTCTGTGATTTTCTGAAATCACACACTCATTCAACCCTCTGTAAATCTGTCAGTTCTTAACGTAAAGACTTAAAAGTAAAAATTCTGCAAGAGCCTACCCCAAGGAGGATGTGTTCACTTTCAGCTTCCTGTGTCAACCGGAAGTGCTTTAAATTGGGGTCATAAGGGCTGTTTCAAAACTTCATATGTGTGATTAGGCAACCCTCATGAACTGTAAATCAGTAATTTCTCCCAACAACTGTCAAAGAAAAGCTCACACACACACACACACACACACACACACACACACACACACACACACACACACACACACACACACACACACACACACACACACACACACACACACACACACACACACACACACACACACACACAGCAAGGATGGAGTGACACAGTGCGGAGCTTAAAGACACATAGAGCTTGGAATGGCATTACCATAATCTCTAAGCTGTGCCGAGTTCAACGAGATGCCCCGCTTGACCGTAGCTCGCTCAGTCTGAGCGCAGCGACTGTGAAAATAAGTAGGCCCAAAATGAAGCCTGACCCTAAATTTCAGGTGCTTTGGGTGACAACGGGAGAACCGTTAGGGTTAGAAGCACAATTCAACCCCAGGAACGTTCCTGAGGTCCTCCCGATCTGTGCAAGCCTAACCTTGATTGTGTGGCATTTACATGTGCACCAGACTGGTAATATCCTTTACATTTCCACCAGACTGGTGATGTCCTTTACATGTGTACCAGACTGGTGACAACCTTTACCATGTGTACCAGACTGGCTGAATCAAATCAAATTGTATGTGTCACATGCTCTGGTACCACTTGCTGTGTGGTAGCAGAGAGAACAGTCTATGATTAGGGTGGCTGGAGTCTTTGATAGTTTTTAGGGCCTTCCTCTGACACCGCCTGGCATAGAGATCCTGGATTGCAGGAAGCTTGGCCCAAGTGAAGTACTGGGCTGTATGCACTACTCGCTGTATTGCCTTGCGGTCGTGGGCCGAGCAGTTGCCATACCAGGCAGTGATCCAACCAGTCAGGATGCTCTCGATGGTGCAGCTGTATAACCTTTTGAGGGTCTGAGGACCCATGCCAAATCTTTTCAGTCTCCTGAGGGGGAATAGGTTTTGTTGTGCCCTTTTCATGACTGTCTTGGTGACTTTGGACCATGATCATTTGTTGGTGATGCGGACACCAATGCACTTGAAGTTCTCAACCTGCTCCACTACAGCCCCGTCGATGAGAATGCGGGCATCCTCTGTCCTTCTTTTCCTGTAGTCCATAATCATCTCCTATGTCTTGATCACGTTGAGGGAGAGGTTGTTGTCCTAGCACCACATGGCAAGTTCTCTGACCTCCTCCCTACAGGCTGTCTCCTCGTTGTCGGTGATGAGGCACAGTGGTGTCATCGGCAAACTTGATGGTGCTGGAGTCGTGCCTGGCCGTGCAGTCATGAGTGAACAGGGAGTACAGGAGGGGCCTGAGCACGCACCCCTAAGGGTCCACCGTGTTGAGGATCAGCGTGGCAGATGCTTTGTTACCTACCCTTACCACTTTAGGAAGGTTCGTCAGGAATTCCAGGATCCTGTTGCAGAGGGAGGTGTTTAGTCCCAGGGTCCTTAGCTTAGTGATGAGCTTTGAGGGCACTATGGGGTTGAACGCTGAGCTGTAGTCAATGAACAGCATTCTCACATAGGTGTTCCTTTCGTCCAGGTGGGAAAGGGCAGTGTGGAGTGCAATAGAGATTGCATCATCTGTGGATCTGTTGGGGTGGTATGCAAATTGGAGTGGGTCTGCTTGAATCATGTTGGGATTACAGACTCAGTCAGGCACAGGTTGAAAATGTCAGTGAAGACACAGTTTATGCTCGGAGTATACGTCCTGGTAATCCATCTAGCCCTGCGGCCTTGTGGATGTTGATCTTTTTAAAAGTCATACTCACATCGGCTACGGAGAGCGTGATCACACAGTCGTCCAGAACAGCTGATGCTCTCATGCATGTTTCAGTGTTACTTGCCTTGAAGCAAGCATAGAAGTAATTTGCTCATCTGGTAGGCTCGTGTCACTTGGCAGCTCGCGGCTGTGCTTCCCTTTGTAGTCTGTAACAGTTAGCAAGCCCTTCCTCATCTGACGAGCACCAGAGCCGGTGTAGTATGATTAAATCTTAGTCCTGTATTGATGCTTTACTTGCTTGATGATTCGTCGGAGGGCATAGAGGGATTTCTTATAAGCTTCTGGGTTAGAGTCCCGCTCCCTGAAAGCGGCAGCTCTAGCCTTTAGCCCAGTGCAGATATTACCTGTAATCCATGGCTTCGGGTTGGAGTATGTAAGTACGGTCACCGTGGGGATGACATCATCGATGTACTTATTGATGAAACCAGTGTCTGATCTGGTGTACTCCTCAATGCCACCGGAGGAATCCTGTAACATAGTCCAGTCTGTGCTATTGAAACAGTCCTGTAGCTTAACATCTGCTTCATCTGACCACTTTCTTATTGACTGAGTCTCTGGTGCTTCCTGCTTTAGTCTTTGCTTGAAATCAGGAATCAGGAGGATAGAATTATGGTCAGATTTGCCAAATGGAAGGCGAGGGTGGGCTCTGTATGCGTCTCTGTGTGTGGAGTAAAGGTGGTCTACAGATTTTTTTCCCTCTTGTCACACATTTAACATGTTGGTAGAAATGAGGTAAAACAGATTCAAGTTTCCCTGCATTAAAGCCTCCGGCCACTAGGAGCGCCGACTCTGGATGAGCGTTTTCTTGTTTGCTTATGGCCGTATACAGCTCATTGAGTTCGGTCTTAGTGCCAACATCGGATTGTGGTGGTTAATAGACAGCTACGAAGAAATATAGATTAGAATTCTCCTCGTCTTACCGGAGGGCGCTGTTCTAAAAACACCCCTCGTCTTACCGGAGGGCGCTGTTCTAAAAACACCCCTCGTCTTACCGGAGGGCGCTGTTCTAAAAACACCCCTCGTCTTACCGGAGGGCGCTGTTCTAAAAACACCCCTCGTCTTACCGGAGGGCGCTGTTCTAAAAACACCCCTCGTCTTACCGGAGGGCGCTGTTCTAAAAACACCCCTCGTCTTACCGGAGGGCGCTGTTCTAAAAAGCGTAAAAATACGCCAGCTGTATGTTATTCATGTCGCCGTTCAGCCACGACTCAGTGAAACATAAAATATTACGGTTTTGATATCCAGAAGTTATTTTCGGTAAAAAATGTACACACAATAGCACAATTGGTTCGTAAAACAGCAGCCATCTCCTCCTGCGCCATTATCTTCATGATGTCCTTTACATTTGTACTAGACTGGTGAGTGTGGTTCATTTTCAAAGTGACCCTGTAGCTGTTACTATAGCAACACCAGAGGAAATGACCCTGATGGGCTAAGAAGAAATAACATCCTTCTCTCTATCTCTGTCTCTGTCTCTGTCTCTCTCTCTCTCTCTCTCTCTCTCTCTGTGTCTTTGTCTCTCTAGGTGTACCAGTTCCATCATGAGGTCTCTGTTGGTCTGTGGAGTAGTTCTAGGAGGTGAGACATGTGCATCCTCATTTGAATCTCCTGATATTATAACAGGTATCAGTGTAGGCGTGCTTCGTAAATTATTACTATATAAATACCTGCTCTGATGATGAGGTAACATTATAAACACTACTATATACAGTGGGGATAACAAGTATTTAACACACTGACGATTTTGCAGGTTTTCCTACTTACAAAGCATGTAGAGGTCTGTAATTTTTATCATAGGTATACTTCAACTGTGAGAGACAGAATCTAAAACAAAAATCCAGAAAATCACATTGCATGATTTTAAAGTAATTCATTATCATTTGATTGCATGAAATAAGTATTTGATCACCTACCAACCAGTAAGAATTCCAGTTCTCACAGACCTGTTCGTTTTTCTTTAAGAAGCCCTCCTGTTCTCCACTCATTACCTGTATTAACTGCACCTGTTTGAACTTATCTGTATAAAAGACCTGTCCACACACTCAATGAAACAGACGCCAACCTCTCCACAATGGCCAAGACCAGAGAGCTGTGTAAGGACATCAGGGATAAAACTGTAGACCTGCACAAGGCTGGGATGGGCTACAGGACAATAGGCAAGCAGATTGGTGAGAAGGCAACAACTGTTGGCGCAATTATTAAAAAATGGAAGAAGTTCAAGATGAAGGTCAATCACACTCGGTCTGGGGCTCCATGCAAGATCTCACCTCGTGGGGTATCAATGGTCATGAGGAAGGTGAGGGATCAGCCCAGAACTACACGGCAGGACCTGGTCAATGACCTGAAGAGAGCTGGGACCACAGTGTCAAAGAAAACCATTAGTAACACACTACGCCGTCATGGATTAAAATCCTGCAGCGCACGCAAGGTCCCCCTGCTCAGCCAGCGCATGTCCAGGCCCGTCTGAAGTTTGCCAATGACCATCTGGATGATCCAGAGGAGGAATGGGAGAAGGTCATGTGGTCTGAAGAGTAAAAATATAGCTAGAGCTTTTTGGTCTAAACTCCACTGCCGTGTTTGGAGGAAGAAGAAGGATGAATACAACCCCAAGAACACCATCCCAACCGTGAAGCATGGAGTTGGAAACATGCTGACAGGCAACTACACAGAGACAATAACCCACAAAACAAAAATGGAAAATGGCAACCTAAATAGTATCCCCAATCAGAGACAACGATAAACAGCTGTCTCTGATTGGGAACCAATTCAGGCCACCATAGACCTACATATACCTAGACATACCAAAACCCCATTGAATGACAAAAACCCCTAGACAAGACAAAAAACACACATACCACCCTTGTCACACCCTGACCCAACCAAAATAATAAAGAAAACAAAGATAACTAAGGTCAGGGCTTGACATAAGGCACTATAGAAAAACTGCAAAAAAATACATATCATTATGTTTGGGGCAAATCCAACAACACATCACTGAGTAGAACTCTCTATTTTCAAGCATGGTGGTGGCTGCATCATGTTTTGGGTATGCTTGTCATTGGCAAGGACGAGGGAGTTTTTATGGATAAAAAGAAACGGAGTAGAGTTAGCACAGGCAAAATCCTCGAAGGAAATCCTGATTCATTCTGCGTTGCAACAGACAGTCAAATTCACCTTTTAGCAGGACAATAACCTAAAACACAAGGCCAAATATGCACTGGAGTTGCTTACCAAGATGCCATTGAATGTTCCTGAGTGGCCTAGTTACAGTTTTGACTTACACTACCATTCAAAAGATTGTGGTCACTTAGAAATGTCAAATCAAATCAAATCAAATCAAATCAAATCTTGTTTTTGAAAGAAAAGCAATGTTTTTGTTCATTAAAACAACATAAAATTGATCAGAAATACAGTGTAGACATTGTTAATGTTGTAAATGACTATTATAGCTGGAACCGGCAGGTTTTTATGGAATATCTACATAGACGTACAGAGGCCCATTATCAGCAACCATCACTCCTGTGTTCCAATGGCACGTTGTGTTAGCTAATCCAAGTTTATCATTTTAAAAGGCTAATTGATCATTAGAGAACCCTTTTGCAATTATGTTAGCACAGCTGAAAACCTGATTAAAAGAAGCAATACAACTGGCCTTCCTTAGACTAGTTGAGTATTTGGATTATCAACAGTTGTGGGTTTTATTCCTGTACAGCACTTTGAGATATCAGCTGATGTACGAAGGGCTATATAAATACATTTGATTTGATTTTGATTATAGGCTCAATGGCCAGCAGCATACCACCCTGCATACCACTGCTGGCTTGCTTCTGAAGCTAAGCAGGGTTGGTCCTGGTCAGTAAAGAGGCACTCTTTCCTCTGGTCTAAAACAATATCTCAATGCCCCAGGGCAGTGATTGGGGACATTGCCCTGTGTAGGCTGCCGTCTTTTGGATGGGACGTTAAACGGGTGTCCTGACTCTCTGTGGTCATTAAAGATCCCATGGCACTTATCGTCAGAGTAGGGGTGTTAACTCCACTGTCCTGACTCTCTGAGGTCACTAAAGATCACATGGCACTTATCGTCAGAGTAGGGGTGTTAACCCCGGTGTCCTGACTCTCTGAGGTCATTAAAGATCCCATGGCACTTATCGTCAGAGTAGGGGTGTTAACCCCGGTGTCCTGACTCTCTGAGGTCACTAAAGATCCCATGGCACTTATCGTCAGAGTAGGGGTGTTAACCCCGGTGTCCTGACTCTCTGAGGTCACTAAAGATCCCATGGCACTTATCGTCAGAGTAGGGGTGTTAACCCCGGTGTCCTGACTCTCTGAGGTCACTAAAGATCCCATGGCACTTATCGTCAGAGTAGGGGTGTTAACCCCGGTGTCCTGACTCTCTGAGGTCACTAAAGATCCCATGGCACTTATCGTAAGAGTAGGGGTGTTAACCCTGGTGTCCTGACTCTCTGTGGTCACTAAAGATCCCATGGCACTTATCATAAGAGTAGGGGTGTCCCACCCTGGTGTCCTGGCTAAATTCCCAATCTGGCCCTCAAACCATCAGGCTCACCTAATAATCCTCAGTTTACAATTGCCCCATTCATCCTGCTCCTCTCTCCTGTAACTATTTCCCCAGGTCGTTGCTGCTAATGAGAATGTGTTCTCAGTCAACTTACCTGGTAAAATAACAGATAAATAAAAAAATAAAGGACTTTCTTCTGAAACTCATCAGTCTATTCTTGTTCTGTGAAATGAAGGCGATTCCATGCAAGAAATTGCCAAGAAACTGAAGATCTTGAACAACGCTGTGTACCACTCCCTTCACAGAACAGCGCAAACTGGCCCTAACTAGAAAACAAAGAGGAGTGGGAGGCCCCGGTGCACAACTGAGCAAGAGGACAAGTACATTAGAGTGTCTAGTTTGAGAAACAGACGCCTCACAAGTTCTCCACTGGCAGCTTCATTAAATAGTATCCGCAAAACACCAGTCTCAGTTTTCAGCTATGCTAACATAATTGCAAAAGGTTTTCTATTGATCAATTAGCCTTTTAAAATGATAAACTTGGATTAGCTAACACAATGTGCCATTGGAACACAGGAGTGATGGTTGCTGATAATGTGCCTCTAAAAGCCTAGGTAGATATTTCATAAAAAATCTGCCGTTTCCAGCTACAATAGTCATTTACAACATTAACAATCTCTACACTGTATTTCTGATCCATGTGATGTTATTTTAGTGGACAAAAAATGTGCTTTTCTTTCAAAAACAAGGACATTTCTAAGTGACCGCAAACTTTTGAATAATAGTGCAAATTGGCTTGAAAATCTATGGCAAGACTTGCAAATAGCTGTCTAGCAATGATCAACAGCCATCTTGACAGTTTGAATATTTTTTAAATAATAATATGCTAATATTTTGCAATCCAGGTGTGCAAAGCTCTTAGAGACTTACCCAGAAAGACTCTAATTGCTGACAAAAGGTGATCCAAACACGTTTTGAATCAGGGGTGTGAATACTTATGTAAATGAGATATTTCTGTATTTGATTTTCAATACATTTGCAAAAAAGTCAAAAAAACATATTTTCACTTTGTCATTATTGGGTATTGTGTGTGGTTGGGTGAGAAAAACATCTATGGAATCCATTCCAAATTCAGGCTGTAACACAACAACATGTGGAATAAGTCAAGGGGTAGGAGTACTTTCTGGCACTATATGTAAATATGTATATTTAATCTATAATTGTCTCTCACACACAGTGCTGTGGAATGTGGTCCATTGTGAGCTGGTCTCGGTGTGTGAGGAAGAGGATGGAGATCTGAGAGTAGACTGTCATGTGGAACCCAGGTATCTATCTATCTATCTATCTATCTAATCTTATACAGTAGCTTGCGGAATTATTCACCCCCCTTGGCATTTTTCCCATTTTGTTGTTGTAACGGTTTTCTAGGTGTAGTGAAGGAGAGTCGGACCAAAACGCAGCGTGTAGATTGCGATCCATGTTTAATCAAACAAACGTAAACACAAAATAACACAAACACTACAAACGAAACGAAAACCGAAACAGCCTATACTTGTCAACTAATACAGCGACAGGAACAAAGACACTAAGGACAATCACCCACAAAATACTCAAAGAATATGGCTGCCTAAATATGGTTCCCAATCAGAGACAACGATAAACACCTGCCTCTGATTGAGAACCACTTCAGACAGCCATAGACTTACCTAGAACACCCCACTAAGCTACAATCCCACTACATACACACCACATACAAAAACCCATGTCACACCCTGGCCTGAATAAATAAATGAAGATAAACACAAAATACTTCAACCAGGGCCGACAGTTGTCTTACAACCTGAAATTAAAAAAGATTTTTGGGGTGTTGTATCATTTGATTTACACAACATGCCTACCACTTTGAAGATACAAAATATGTATTATTGTGAAACCAACAAGAAATAAGACAAAAAACTGAAAACTTGAGCGTGCTAACTATTCACCCCCCCAAAGTTAATACATTGTAGATCCACCTTTTGCAGAAATTACAGCTGCAAGTCTCTTGGGGTATGTCTTTATAAGCTTGGCACATCTAGCCACTGGGATTTTTGCCCATTTCTCAAGGCAAAACTGCTCCAGCTCCTTCAAGTTGGATGGGTTCTGCTGGTGTACAGCAATCTTTAAGTCATACCACAGATTCTCAAATGAATTGAGGTCTGGGCTTTGACTAGGCTATTCCAAGACAATTAAACCACTCAAGTTTTTGCTTTAGCAGTATGCTTAGGGTCATTGTCCAGCTGGAACCTCCGTCCTAGTCTCAAATCTCTGGAAGACTCAAACAGGATTCCCTCAAGAATTTCCATCAATTCTATCATTCCTTCAATTCTGACCAGTTTCCCAGTCCCTGCGATGAAAAACATCCCACAGCATGATGCTGCCACCACCATGCTTCACAGTGGGTATGATGTCCTCGGGGTGATGAGAGGTGTTGGGTTTGCGCCAGACATTGTGTTTTCCTTGATGGCCAAAAATAGACATTTTAATTTCATCTGACCACAGTACCTTATTCCATATGTTTGGGGAGTCTCCTACAGTACCTTCTTCCATGTGTTTGGGGAGTCTCCCACAGTACCTTCTTCCATATGTTTGGGGAGTCTCCTACAGTACCTTCTTCCATATGTTTGGGGAGTCTCCCACAGTACCTTCTTCTGTCCATATGTTTGGGAGTCTCCCACAGTACCTTCTTCCATATGTTTGGGGAGTCTCCTATACTGTCTCCTCTTTGTCCCCAGGGCTCTGTTCTAGGCCCTCTCTTATTCTCGCTATGACTTGGCTCTGTCATAACCTCCTCACATGGTGGCTTCTTCCATATGTTTGGGGAGTCTCCCACAGTACCTTCTTCCATATGTTTGGGGAGTCTCCCACAGTACCTTCTTCCATATGTTTGGGGAGTCTCTCAGTACCTTCTTCCATATGTTTGGGGAGTCTCCACAGTACCTTCTTCCATATGTTTGGGGAGTCTCCACAGCACCTTCTTCCATGTGTTTGGGGAGTCTCCCACAGTACCTTCTTCCATATGTTTGGGGAGTCTCCTAAGTACCTTCTTCCATATGTTTGGGGAGTCTCTTCCATCAGTACCTTCTTCCATATGTTTGGGGAGTCTCTCACAGCACCTTCTTCCATATGTTTGGGGAGTCTCCTACAGTACCTTCTACCATATGTTTGGGGAGTCTCCCACAGTACCTTCTTCCATATGTTTGGGGAGTCTCCCTTGTACCTTCTTCCATATGTTTGGGGAGTCTCCTATTACAGTACCTTCTTCCATATGTTTGGGGAGTCTCCCACAGTACCTTCTTCCATATGTTTGGGGAGTCTCCCACATGTTTTTTGGCAAACACTAAACCTGTTTGCTTATTTCTTTCCTCAAGCAATGGCTTTTTTCTGCCCACTCTTCCATAAAGCCCAGCTCTATGAAGTGTACGGCTTAAAGTGGTCCTATGGACAGATACTCCAATCTCTGCTGTGGAGCTTTGCAGCTCCTTCACGGTTATCTTTCGTCTCTTTGTTGCCTCTCTGATTAATGCCCTCCTTGCCTGGTCTGTGAGTTTTGGTGGGCGGCCATCTCTTGGCAGGTTTTTTGGTCGTGCCATAATATTTCTTGATATTATCTATTAAATGGATTTAATGGTGCTCTGTGGGATGTTCAACGTTTCTGATATTTTTTATAAGCCAACCCTGACCTGTGCTTCTCCACAACTTTGTTCCTGACTTGTTTGGAGGGCTCCTTGGTCTTCATGGTGCCCCTTGCTTAGTGGTGCTGCAGACTCTGGGGCCTTTCAGAACAGGTGTATATATACTAAGATCATGTGACAGATCATGTTACAATTAGATTGCAGACAGGTGGACATTATTTAACTAATAATGTGACTTCTGAGGGTAATTGGTTGCACCAGATCTTATTTAGGGGCTTCCTAGAAAAGGGGGTGAAAACATATACACGCACCACTTTTCCATTTTAATTTTTTATTTATTTTTTTAAACAAGTAAATGTTTTTATTTCACTTCACCAATTTGGACTATTTTGTGTATGTCAATTGCATGAAATAAAAATAAAATCCACTTAAATTACAGGTTGTATTGGAACAATATAGGAAACATGGCAAGGGGGATGAATACTTGCAAGTCACTGTATTTTTGTCTATATATCTATCTAAAGTATCTACAGTAGTATATGTCTATCTATATATATATCTAAAGTATCTACAGTAGTATATCTATCTATATATCTATCTATATATCTATCTAAAGTATCTACAGTAGTATATATCTATCTATATGTCTATCTATATATCTATCTAAAGTATCTACAGTAGTATATATCTATCTATATATCTATCTAAAGTATCTACAGTAGTATATGTCTATCTTTCTACATAAATGATCTTGTTTATATTATTCTATCAATAATACTGTCTGCCAGAGCCAATCAGATCAACAGTTATGAGTTCTCCGTGTCAACGGGAACCGTGGAGACTGTCGTCAACACCAACGTGTCTGGCTCCTCCCCTGATGTGCGTTACCGTGACCATAGCTACGTGGAACTACTGGAGCCCTACGGATACCGGCTGACGCTGAACGCAGACACCCATACACACACACTCACCAACACACACACAACCTTCATTTGCAAGATTTCCAAGAACATCGCCTCCATCATCATAGAAAAAAGTGAGAGAGAGAGAGAGAGAGAGAGAGAGAGAGAGAGAGAGAGAGAGAGAGAGAGAGAGAGAGAGAAGACAGAGAGAGAGAGAGAGAGAGAGAGAGAGAGAGATCTATCTAGAGAGAGAGAGAGAGAGAGAGAGAGAGAGAGAGAGAGAGAGAGAATAATAGAGAGAGAGCCAATCAGATCAGTTAGAGTTCTCCGTGTCAACGAGACAGAGAGAGAGTGCGCAGACAGAGAGAGAGTCTGGCTCGAGACAGAGAGAGAGTGCGCGAGACAGAGAGAGAGAGTGCGCGAGACAGAGAGAGAGAGTGCGTGAGACAGAGACAGAGAGTGCGTGAGACAGAGACAGAGAGTGCGTGAGACAGAGACAGAGAGTGCGAGAGACAGAGACAGAGACAGAGAGTGCGTGAGACAGAGACAGAGACAGAGAGTGCGTGAGACAGAGACAGAGAGTGCGTGAGACAGAGACAGAGACAGAGAGTGCGTGAGACAGAGACAGAGACAGAGAGTGCGTGAGACAGAGACAGAGACAGAGAGTGCGTGAGACAGAGACAGAGACAGAGAGTGCGTGAGACAGTGAATTGATCTCACATTAATGAAGAGCTTGTGATATATAGAGGGTGTAGCGTGTGTGTGTGTCTAACCCTGCTGCTGTTGTTGTTATGTGTCTCCAGATGACTTGTTGCCGTGTTCAGCTGACAGGGTGCTGGTCCAGAGCTGTTGCTGGCTGCTGGGTGTGCTGCTGTCTCTCTGGGGCCTGCCCCCCCAATGACAGACATACATACAAACACACTTCTCACAAAAACATCTGTTGAGTCCGAACTAATTTGACCCATCTATGAAAAGCTGAGACTCCAACGAACATGCACATTTAACCTGTTTTACTCACAAGAAGTACAAGAGTCGTTAGAAGGTAAGGGGTTCTTCTACAGACAAGATCACTGGAAATCCCGGAACATAGTGTCTATAATACTGTAAGGGGTTCTTCTACAGAGAAGATCATAGGAAAACGCAGAACATAGTGTCTATGATAATGTAATAAGTTCACATATTTGCTGTCACAAACTACAAACTCCACACAGTTGTCACCGACGAGATGGATATTAATTTCCCATTGAACATTCAGTGCTTACATAATTCTTATAAATTCATTGTTGTGAGGTTTTGCTTGGAGGACCCTGTTGTCTTGATTGGCATTTGAGATGAACATAAAACTCATGAATGCAACTGTTTCCGTCAAATGCTTTGTGCTCTGTATGTAGCACTGTTGTCCTGAAAAGAACATGGTAAGTGTGAGGCTAAATATGACGGCTGGAGATAAATGAAAGTACATTTTTGCTGGGGTCCATGGGCCTCATGATAACTTGTATTTATTCTGTAGGCCTGTTCATCTTCGTAACTGAACCTAGAACTAGAATGTATGCACACATGACTGTAAGGCGCTTTGGATAAAAGCGTCTGCTAAATGGCATATATTATTACATTTACATTACATTTAAGTCATTTAGCAGACGCTCTTATCCAGAGCGACTTACAAATTGGTGCATACACCTTATGACATCCAGTGGAACAGCCACTTGCATCTAAATCTTTTTTTTGGGGGGGGGGGTGAGAAGGATTACTTACCCTTACTTCCTCTATCCTAGGTATTCCTTGAAGAGGTGGGGTTTATTATTATTATTATTATTATATTATTATTATTATTATATTATTATTATTATTATTATTATTATTATATTATGATAGTTTAATTAACCAACTGAACAATACTTGTCTGAAGGTAACCCGGTACCAGAATAAAAATATAAATGGAAGTATATAACTATGTACTTTAGTCTCAACAACAATGGTCTACTATGGTCTAATAGCAGTAAGGCCAAATTCAATGTTTCATAAAAATATATAAATAATACCGGGGTTCTAAAATGTAGAATCAAATACTAAATGGTCCTTGGTATGGCTTCAACCTCTTGGGGATAGGGCTGTCTACTGCCCCCGCTGGAGTAATCCTTGGTATGGCTTCAACCTCTTGGGGATAGGGCTGTCTACTGCCCCCGCTATATATTAATAAATATGGTATGGCTTCAACTATCTATTAATATTAATATGGTGTAACTACTATGGCTTCAACCTCTTTAATATAATATGGGCTGTAACTACTGCCCCCGCTATCTATTAATATTAATATGGCTTCAACCTCTATCTATTAATATTAATATGGGCTGTGACTCAACTATATATAATCCTTAATATGGTATAACTACTTCAACCTCTTGGGGATATGGCTAACTACTGCCCAAATATCTGGAATATAATCCTGGTATACTTCAACCTCTTGGGGATAGGGCTGTAACTACTGACTCAACTATATAATATTAATATGGTAACTTCAACCTCTATTAATATTAATATAGGGCTACTGTCTCACTGCCCCGCTAATATTAATATGGGTAACTACTGACTTCAACCTCTTGGGGATAGGGCTGTCTACTGCCCCAACTATCTATTAATATTAATCCTTGGTATGGCTTCAACTCTTATTATAGGGCTGTCTACTGCCCCAACTATCTATTAATATTAATATGGCTTCAACCTCTTGGGGATAGGGTGTCTACTGCCCCTATCTGGAATATTAATCCTTGGTATGGCTTCAACCTCTTGGGGATAGGGCTGTAACTACTGCCCCAACTGGATTAATATTAATATGGCTTCTACTGACTCAACTCTTGGGGATATTAATATGGCTGTCTACTGCCCCCGCTGGAGTAATCCTATGGTATGGCTTCAACCTCTTGGGGATAGGGCTGTAACTACTGACTCAACTATCTATTAATATTAATATGGTATGGCTTCAACCTCTTAATATTAATATGGCTGTAACTACTGCCCCTATCTATAATATTAATCCTTGGTATGGCTTCAACCTCTTGGGGATAGGGCTGTCAACTACTGCCCCCGCTTAATATGGCTAACCTCTTGGGGATAGGGCTGTCTACTGCCCCGCTGGAAATCCTGATGGCTCAACTCTTGGGGATAGGGCTGTCTATGCCCCCGCTGGAGTAATATTAACCTCTTGGGGATAGGGCTGTAACTAATCTGACTCAACTCTTGGGGATAGGGCTGTCTACTGCCCCCGCTGGAGTAATCCTACTGACTCAACTATGGCTTCTCAACCTCTATTATTATAGGGGATAGGGCTGTCTACTGCCAACCATCTATTATTATAATGACACTAACTCAACCATATTATATTATATGACACTATATATTAATATGGTGTAACTACTGACTCAACTATCTATTAATATTAATATGGTGTAACTACTGACTCAACTATACATTAATATTAATATATAATGGTGTAACTACTGACTCAACTATCTATTATTATAGTGACACTACTGACTCAACCATCTATTATTATAATGACACTACTGACTCAACTATCTATTAATATTAATATGGTGTAACTACTGACTCAACTATCTATTAATATTAATATGGTGTAACTACTGACTCAACTATCTATTAATATTAATATGGTGTAACTACTGACTCAACTATCTATTAATATTAATATGGTGTAACTACTGACTCAACTATCTATTAATATTAATATGACACTACTGACTCAACCATCTATTATTATAATGACACTACTGACTCAACCATCTATTATTATAATGAACTATGACTAACCATCTATTATTATAATGACTACTGACTCAACTATCTATTAATATTAATATGGTGTAACTATAATGACTCAACTATCTATTATTATTAATATGGTACTGTAACTACTATTATTATAACTATCTATTATCTATTAATATAATGAACTACTGACTCAACTATTATATTAATATTAATCTATTATTATAATAACTACTGACTCAACTATCTATTAATATTAATATGGTGTAACTACTGACTCAACTCTATTATATTAATATTAACCATCTATTATTATGTAACTACTGACTCATTATTATAATGACACTACTATCTATTATTATTAATATGACAACTACTGACTCAACTATCTATTATTATAATGAACTACTGACTCAACTATCTATTAATATTAATAATGACACTAACTACTGACTCAACTCTATCTATTAATATTAATATGGTGTAACTACTGACTCAACCATATCTATTAATATTAATATGACACTGTAACTACTGACTCAACCATCTATTAATATTAATAACCATCTATTATTATAATGAACTACTGACTCAACCATCTATTAATTATATGGTGACAACTACTGACTCAACCATCTATTATTATAATGGTGTAACTACTGACTCAACCATCTATTATTATAATGACACTACTGACTCAACCATCTATTATTATAATGACACTACTGACTCAACCATCTATTATTATAATGACACTACTGACTCAACCATCTATTATTATAATGACACTACTGACTCAACCATCTATTATTATAATGACACTACTGACTCAACCATCTATTATTATAATGACATTACTGACTCAACCATCTATTATTACTACTTACACCATAACAATAGAGGGTTGAGTCAGTAGTTACACGATAATAATAGATAATTGAGTAACTGCAGAGCATCTTTACTTGCCGATCTATAAATTACATATCAGTAATCTAGCATGGGTAGGATGGCTATCCGAATCAGGGTTAGTTTGGCAGCTGGGGTAAATAGGAGTGATTACGATAGAGGAAACCAAGTCTAGATGTAACCTTAGCCTGCAGCTTTGATATGTGCTGAGAGATGGACAGTGTACCGTCTAGCCACACAATTGGTGGCTGACTAAATACTTTTTTGCCCCACTGTATATGACCAAATGTGAGGTATAAAAGGCTATGTGCATTGTATGATTCTTAGCACTCTCGTAAATAAACTTCTTGATTATTGTAGGCTGGGACTCTGCCTGTTTCATTCAACCAGAATCTTACAAACTCTGGGCTGCCGACTGAGTAGTTGAATTGAAGTTCGGTTAATGAACCCTTGACAACATCATTCTCTTGACAATTAATGACATAGGAAACATTGTTAATGTAACATTCATCTCTATGCAGATGACACAGTTTTGTATTCCTGTGCCACCTCAGTGCAGCACCCATTCTTGAACTTCAGCATGACTTTTATTCAATTCAGAAATCACTTACAGATCTTAAATGCAGCAATCTGTTTTTAAACCCTCCTACGCAGTCTACCATTCAGCAATACGTTTTATCACAGGGGACAATTTTAGGACTCATCATTGTGTGGTGGTGATCTTTAATGAAGGATCGCGATACACTAAATAACTTATACATATACAAAACAACAAACGGAACAAAAAACCTAATACAGCCTGTCTGGTGAACACTACACAGAGACAGGAACAATCACCCACGAAATACACAGTGAAACCCCAGCTACCTAAATACGGTTCCCAATCAGAGACAACGAGAATCACATGACTCTGATTGAGAACCGCCTCAGGCAGCCAACCTAAGCTACACCCCTACTCAGCCGCAATCCCAATGCCTACAAAACCCCAATACGAAACACAACATATAAACCCATGTCACACCCTGGCCTGACCAAATATATAACGAAAACACAAAATACAATGACCAAGGCTTTGACAGCCGCTGTTTACTTCTGAAGATAACTTTAGTGCCGCCCTAAAAACCTGATGACACATTATATAACTCTTTATAGTGTTTTATTTACATTTTATAGGTGATACGTTGGACAGATCAGGTGAAAAAAATATTTTCCCCACACGGCTCCCCCTTTCACTATCACGCAGTAGGTTTCACTTCCCCATCCACCATTTTGAAAAAGACCCAACGGAGCTCATTGTCTTCTTCAATCATGCAGACATGGGCAGCACGAAGGTCTCGTCATTGATTTTGCTGGAAAGGGGAGAAATTGTGCTTTACAATGGTATTAATATTACAGTTGACCTGGAAGTATTACATTTTTGGTTGCTAAAATAAGGTAAATTGTACTTTACAGAGCGATGTACAAAGTGCGTTAGTTACCGTTACCCTTCATGAATCTGAAGGTAGCTAACCAACCAGATCAAATGTTAGCTAGCTAACATCAGGCTGTAGCTAGCTAAGCAAATGGCTCTGAGATAGGAATAATAAGGTCATACACGTAACGTTAGCTAGCGAGCTAGGTAAACAATGAACCATAATCATAACTCATGACGTTACTAACCTGAATGAATCTGCAGGTAGCTAACCAACCAGGTTCAATGCTAGCTAGCTAACATTAGGTCATATCTAGCCAAGCAAATGGCTCTTTCTTTCAAAATTAGACACGTGTAATATCAGAAAATGTAGCAAGCTACACTATATTACCCCTATACATCATTCATGGATGGACTCGTCTCCTATCGGATGCCATGGTTACCCTTAGGTTAAAGATGTAATCCAGAGACAGGTGTTTTCTCCACCTCCTTAGCTATCATACTCTAATTCCACTGATTTCAAAACTCGGTCCTTCAGAAAGTGGAGAGCAACAATTATGCAGTTTTAATACACAATAGAAATTTAAAAAATCTGCGTTAGACAGGATTACCTAGACATACTGACCAGGTCAAATAGATAGAAGCGTGCTATATGTCAGACCAATCCAAACTCATCTCTCGGCATGTCCAGTCCACTCATTATCTCAGCCAATCATGGATAGCCTGTCTAGGAAAGGCATTCCGCTAGCGGAACCCCACGACAACATTTCTCTGAAAAGGCAGCGCGCAAAATTCATTAATTTTTTAAAATATGTAACTTTCACACATTAACAAGTCCAATACAGCAAATGAAAGATAAACATCTTGTTAATCTAGCCATGGTGTCTGATTTAAAACATGCTTTACAGCGAAAGCACAACATACGATTATGTTAGCTCATAGATCTTTGATGATATTCATCAGATGACACTCATAGGACATCATGTTACACAATACATGTATGTTTTCTTCGATAATGTGCATATTTATATCCAAACATCTCAGTCTCCATTGGCGCGTTACGCGCAGATGTCACGCCCTGGTCTAAGTATTTTGTGTTTTTCTTCATGTATTGGGTCAGGCCAGGGTGTGGCATGGAGTTTTTGTATTGTGGTGTGTTTTGTCTCGGGGTTTTGGTGTGTATGTATTTGGGATTGTAGCTAGTGGTGTTATCTAGCAAAGTCTATGGCTGTCTGGAGTGGTTCTCAATCAGAGGCAGGTGCTTATTGTTGTCTCTGATTGGGAACCATATTTAGGCAGCCATATTCTTTGAGTTTGTCGTGGGTGATTGTCCTGAGTGTCTTGATGTCCTTAGGCTGTGTTAGTTTGCACCAGTTAAGGCTGTTTCGGTTTTCACTACGTTTATTGTTTTGTAGAGTTTGTGTTTTGGATTCGTGTTACGTTGTGTGATTAAACATGGATCGCGATCTACACGCTGCAGTTTGGTCCGACTCTCCTTCACCACATGAAAATCGTGACAGCAGAAATGTTTTGATTCCAAATCATCCGGTGATTTTGCAGAAATACTCATAATAAACATTGATAAAAGATGCAAGTGTTATTCACAGAATTAAAGATAGACTTATCCTCTATGCAACCGCTGTGTCAGATTTCAAAGTAACTTTACGGAAAAAGCATAATCTGAGAACGGCGCTCAGTACCCAATTCAGCCAAAGAAAACTCTGCCATTTTGGAGTCAACATTAGTTAGAAAAAACACTATAAATATTCATCATCAGAAGGCACTCCCAGGAATCCCAGTTGGACAATAAATGACTGATTTGTTCCATAAAGCCCATTATTTAGGCAGTTGTTGTTAGCGTGTTCAGCCCAGTAATCCATCTTCATGAGGCGCGATCACTTCCTCCAGACAAAAACTCAAAACGTTCCGTTACAGGTCGTAGAAACAAGTCAAATGATGTATTCAATCGATCTTTAGGATGTTTTTAACTTAAATCATCAATAAGGTTCCAACTGGAGAATTTCATTGTCTGAAAAAAAGCATTGGAACGAGAGCATACTCTGTCTGGAGCGCGGTTCATGAGACCGAGGCTCTCTGCCAGACCACTCACTAAAAGAGTTCTTATGAGCCCCTCCTTTATAGTAGAATGCTAAAACCAGTATCTGAAGACGGTGACATCTAGTGGAAGCCCTAGGAAGTGCAAGCACATCCATATCAGCACCGTTTCCTACTTATAAAGCATGTAGAGGTCTGTAATTTTATTATCATAGGTACACTTCAACTGTGAGAGACGGAATCTAAAACAAAAATCCAGAAAATCACATTGTATGATTTTTAAGTAATAATTACCATTTTATTGCATGACATAAGTATTTGATCACCTACCAACCAGTAAGAATTCAATCTCTCACAGACCTGTTAGTTTTTCTTTAAGAAGCCCTCCTGTTCTCCACTCATTACCTGTATTACCTGCAACTGTTTGAACTCGTTACCTGTATAAAAGACACCTGTCCACACACTCAATCAAACAGACTCCAACCTCTCCACAATGGCCAAGACCAGAGAGCTGTGTAAGGACATCAGGGATAAAATTGGAGACCTGCACAAGGCTGGGATGGGCTACAGGACAATAGGCAAGCAGCTTGGTGAGAAGGCAACAACTGTTGGCGCAATTATTAGAAAATGGAAGAAGTTCAAGATGAAGGTCAATCACACTCGGTCTGGGGCTCCATGCAAGATCTCACCTCGTGGGCCATCAATGATCATGGTGATCAAATACTTATGTCATGCAATAAAATGCAAATGAATTAGTTAAAAATCATACAATGAGATTTTCTGGATTTTTGTTTTAGATTCCGTCTCTCACAGTTGAAGTGTACCTATGATAAAAAATAACAGACCTCTACATGCTTTGTAAGTAGGAAAACCTGTAAAAATCAACACAACACAAAATGGCAGTGTAGTAATGTGATTTGATTTGATTACTGAAGTTGCCAGATACACAAAACTTTTGTATTTCAATAACAAACTAAACACAGATACACACACAATGTTTTAATAACACAATTAAAAGAAACATCATGATGTTAGTGCAAATTAACCACACAACTACGAAGTCAACTGTACATCTAATGCTAATAGTGCTGCATGAGTTGACATGTCTGACCAATGATAATAACTACATGGTCTGTTTATGTTTGTGTGTGTGTGTGTGTCGGGGAGGTTGTGTGTGAGTGTAACTCAGTAATCTGTCCACCACTAAGCTGCTTTAGTCCCGTCTGCCTGGCCGCTTCGCTGCAGGGAGTTCATTTCACTAGCGACTAACGCTACACAGCAAACTGAAACTACTAACGCTACACAACAAGCTGCAACTATTATCCAACACTACACAACAAGCTGTAACTATTATCTAACGCTACACTGCAAGCTGAAACTATTATCTTATGCTACACAACAAGCTGCAACTATTATCTAACGCTACACAGCAAGCTGAAACGATTATCCAACGCTACACAGCAAGCTGCAACTCTGAAGACAATTAGTGGCAACTAACAACTGACAACAAGCTACGACAGGAGTTCATTTCACTACCGACTACCAGCTAAGAACACAACAAGCAGTCACTTGCTGAAACTACAGTGTGACAGCTGTTAGAACAATTCTGTTGGAACCATTCTATTAGAACTATTCTGTTGGAACCATTCTATCGGAACTATTCTGTCGGAACTATTC
>NC_068431.1:3901958-3931958 GCF_023373465.1 Oncorhynchus keta
TGCCAGAGATCACACACACACACTACTCATGCTGGCAGTGCCAGAGATCACACACACACACACTACTCATGCTGGCAGTGCCAGAGATCACACACACACACACTACTCATGCTGGCAGTGCCAGAGATCACACACACACACTACTCATGCTGGCAGTGCCAGAGATCACACACACACACTACTCATGCTGGCAGTGCCAGAGATCACACACACACACACTACTCATGCTGGCAGTGCCAGAGATCACACACACACACACTACTCATGCTGGCAGTGCCAGAGATCACACACACACACTACTCATGCTGGCAGTGCCAGAGATCACACACACACACTACTCATGCTGGCAGTGCCAGAGATCACACACACACACACTACTCATGCTGGCAGTGCCAGAGATCACACACACACACTACTCATGCTGGCAGTGCCAGAGATCACACACACACACTACTCATGCTGGCAGTGCCAGAGATCACACACACACACTACTCATGCTGGCAGTGCCAGAGATCACACACACACACTACTCATGCTGGCAGTGCCAGAGATCACACACACACACTACTCATGCTGGCAGTGCCAGAGATCACACACACACACACTACTCATGCTGGCAGTGCCAGAGATCACACACACACACTGCATATCCAAATAGTCCAACAGATTACAATCAATTTGACAGAGTAGAAGTGGAAGCAGACTGTATCTGGGCCAAACCCACACACAAACATTACTTTGAAAAATCAACATTTCAGCCGAAAGTCATTTTTCTGCCTTTGTCAGAATTAAGAAATGTTGGGTATATTTTGCTACTCTGCTGCTGTGTTAGCAAGCTGGAAGATATCTGTTGGTTAACTGTTAGAGAGCTTTTACTCAGCTGTTAACGAGATGGTAGTTAGCTGTTGGCTAGCTGTTAGTTAGCTGTTAGCTGTTAGTTAGCTGGTAGCTAGGTGGTAGCTGTTAGTTAGCTGTTACATAACTGTTTGTTAGCTGTTATTTAGCTGTTAGTTAGCTGTCTGTTAGCTGGCAACTAACTATTAGTTAGCGTTTAGTTAGGTGTTAGTTAGCATTTACTTAGCTGTTAGTTAGCTCTTATCTTGCTGTTGGTTAGCTGGTAGCTAACTGTTAACTATGTGTTAGCTCGCTGGAAGTTGGATCATAAAGGAAAGTTTAGGCACAGAGAATATTTTTTAAAACATTTTGAAGTAACAGCAGAGTTATCAATATCTAGTAGTTATTCATCAAAGTGCTACCGTTAGTACCTCTTAGTTCATTTCCAGTATATTTTTTAAAGTGTGTGTCTGCGTGCGTGTGTGTAGTAGGTCACATGGTCAGTAAGACAAACAGCCTCTCATTCCAGGTCAATCACAGACTAGAGATTAAACAGTTAATCCCTCTCTATCGCTCTCCCCTTCTATCTCTCTCTCCCCTTCTCTCTCTCTCTCTCTTTCTCTATCTCTCTATCGCTCTCCCCTTCTATCTCTATCTCTCTCTCTCTCTCTCTTTCTCTCTCTCTCTATCGCTCTCCCCTTCTATCTCTCTCTCCCCTTCTCTCTCTCTCTCTTTCTCCCTCCCCCCTCTCTCTCTCTCTGACTCTATCTTCTTTCTCTCTATCCTTCCCTACATGCTATATTTTCCCAATGACTGTGTGTGTGTGTGTGTGTGTGTGTGTGTGTGTGTGTGTGTGTGTGTGTGTGTGTGTGTGTGTGTGTGTGTGTGTGTGTGTGTGTGTGTGTGTGTGTGTGTGTGTGTCAGACAGGTAGGCTGTGCTGCTCTCTGTTCCTCACCTAAAGCTTAGGTCTAACCCTAACCCTAATGAGCTCAGCTACAGAGCTGGCCTGATCCCACTGGGTGACGGCGTATGTGTACGTGTGTGTGACCCTAACCGTAACCCCATTTAACTGAGCAGCAGTGTATCTAACTTCTGTGTGTATTGTGTGTCCTAGGTGTGTGTAGTCAGTCAGTCCAGATGGAAGCCGAACAGTCAGGGTTCGTGGGCTCTAAGGTGGATCTACCATGTCTTTTTATCAACAGCATCCCACCTGTCAAGATCTCACAGGTAACCATCACACACACACACACATGCAATCAATACAACATCTGCAAGAACTTTGCCTTGAATTCTTCCCTCCCTCCAGGTGACATGGCAGAAGGTGATTAATGGAAAGAAACAGAACGTGGCGATAGCCAACCCGTCTCTAGGCGTGTCTGTGGCTCCGCCCTTCAAAGACAGAGTCAGCTTCAAAAACCCTGTGGTGAGGATGATGTGGAGTTGTGGTTGTGGTTGTGTTGCAGTTGTGTTGCGGTTGTGTTCTAACCTTGACATGCAGTCTTGTGGTTGTCATTATGGTTGTGTTGAGGTTGTTTTGTGGTTGTGTTGTGCTTGTTGTTGTGTTGTGGTTGTGGTTGTGTTGCGGTTGTGTTGCGGTTGTGTTGTGGTTGTGTGGTGGTTGGGTTGTGTTGAGGTTGTGTTGTGGTTGTAGTTGTGTTGTGGTTGTGTGGTGGTTGGGTTGTGTTGAGGTTGTTTTGTGGTTGTAGTTGTGTTGTGGTTGTGTTGTGGTTGTGTTGTGGTTGTAGTTGTGTTGTGGTTGTGTGGTGGTTGGGTTGTGGTTGTGGTTGTGTTGTGGTTGTGTTGTGGTTGTGTTGTAGTTGTGTTGTAGTTGTGTTGTGGTTGTGTTGTGGTTGGGTTGTGGTTGTGTTGTGGTTGTTGTTGTGTTGTGGTTGTGTGGTGGTTGGGTTGTGTTGAGGTTGTTTTGTGGTTGTAGTTGTGTTGTGGTTGTGTTGTGGTTGTGTTGTGGTTGTAGTTGTGTTGTGGTTGTGTGGTGGTTGGGTTGTGGTTGTAGTTGTGTTGTGGTTGTAGTTGTGTTGTGGTTGTGTTGTGGTTGTGTTGTGGTTGTAGTTGTGTTGTGGTTGTGTGGTGGTTGGGTTGTGGTTGTAGTTGTGTTGTGGTTGTGTTGTGGTTGTGTTGTGGTTGTAGTTGTGTTGTGGTTGTGTGGTGGTTGGGTTGTGTTGAGGTTGTTTTGTGGTTGTAGTTGTGTTGTGGTTGTGTTGTGGTTGTGTTGTGGTTGTAGTTGTGTTGTGGTTGTGTGGTGGTTGGGTTGTGGTTGTGGTTGTGTTGTGGTTGTAGTTGTGTTGTGGTTGTGTTGTGGTTGTAGTTGTGTTGTAGTTGTGTTGTGGTTGTGTTGTGGTTGGGTTGTGGTTGTGTTGTGGTTGTTGTTGTGTTGTGGTGGTTGGGTTGTGTTGTTGTGTTGTGGTGGTTGGGTTGTGGTTGTGGTTGTGTTGTGGTTGTAGTTGGTCTCTAAATATATGGCTCTGGTGTTAAGGTGCGGAGGAAAACTCCGTCCCTGGAGGACACCACTCTGACCTTCTCGTCTCTGCGACTGTCTGACGAGGCCAGATACATCTGTGAATACACGACCTTCCCTGCTGGCAACCGCGAAAACACGGTCAACCTCACAGTCTACGGTAAGAGCACAACACAGAGCTACTATGCGGATGTCGGCCAACACGGGTTAACTTTCAATCTGATTGAATATAGGCCAATGTTTCTGCATTCATGGGTCAGTGCTGCTTTCAGTATGTCGGCTCAGTGGTGAATGTGTATAAAGAGGGAAGAATTCAGATATGACGTCCTTGTTTTATCCGCTGAGTCTTGATGAAATTGGGATCATATATACTGTGCTAATGAAAATACATTAAAAAAAAGAGTAATGGAGAGTAATGTACAATATGGTGAATTTACGAAAATGAGACATTTGTGTTAAGTGCATGGGGATCATCATCTTTATGCACCTCCGCTATTAAAAATGGACTTTAAACGCTACATTGTCTACAACCTCAGGCCTGAGGATTGTATAATGATTGAATCCTGGCCTGAGGATTGTATAATGAGTGAATCCTGGCCTGAGGATTGTATAATGAGTGAATCCTGGCCTGAGGATTGTATAATGATTGAATCCCAGCCTGAGGATTGTATAATGAGTGAATCCTGGCCTGAGGATTGTATAATGAGTGAATCCTGGCCTGAGGATTGTATAATGAGTGAATCCCGGCCTGAGGATTGTATAATGAGTGAATCCTGGCCTGAGGATTGTATAATGATTGAATCCTGGCCTGAGGATTGTATAATGATTGAATCCTGGCCTGAGGATTGTATAATGATTGAATCCTGGCCTGAGGATTGTATAATGATTGAATCCTGGCCTGAGGATTGTATAATGATTGAATCCCGGCCTGAGGATTGTATAATGAGTGAATCCCGGCCTGAGGATTGTATAATGATGGCCTGAGGATTGTATAATGATTGAATCCTGGCCTGAGGATTGTATAATGAGTGAATCCCGGCCTGAGGATTGTATAATGAGTGAATCCCGGCCTGAGGATTGTATAATGAGTGAATCCCGGCCTGAGGGTTGAATGATTGAATCCTGGCCTGAGGATTGTATAATGATTGAATCCTGGCCTGAGGATTGTATAATGAGTGAATCCCGGCCTGAGGATTGTATAATGATTGAATCCTGGCCTGAGGATTGTATAATGATTGAATCCTGGCCTGAGGATTGTATAATGATTGAATCCCGGCCTGAGGATTGTATAATGATTGAATCCTGGCCTGAGGATTGTATAATGAGTGAATCCCGGCCTGAGGATTGTATAATGATTGAATCCTGGCCTGAGGATTGTATAATGAGTGAATCCTGGCCTGAGGATTGTATAATGAGTGAATCCCGGCCTGAGGATTGTATAATGATTGAATCCTGGCCTGAGGATTGTATAATGATTGAATCCTGGCCTGAGGATTGTATAATGAGTGAATCCTGGCCTGAGGATTGTATAATGATTGAATCCTGGCCTGAGGATTGTATAATGATTGAATCCCGGCCTGAGGATTGTATAATGATTGAATCCTGGCCTGAGGATTGTATAATGAGTGAATCCTGGCCTGAGGATTGTATAATGAGTGAATCCTGGCCTGAGGATTGTATAATGATTGAATCCTGGCCTGAGGATTGTATAATGATTGAATCCTGGCCTGAGGATTGTATAATGATTGAATCCCGGCCTGAGGATTGTATAATGATTGAATCCCGGCCTGAGGATTGTATAATGATTGAATCCTGGCCTGAGGATTGTATAATGATTGAATCCTGGCCTGAGGATTGTATAATGATTGAATCCTGGCCTGAGGATTGTATAATGAGTGAATCCTGGCCTGAGGATTGTATAATGATTGAATCCTGGCCTGAGGATTGTATAATGAGTGAATCCCGGCCTGAGGATTGAATCCTGGCCTGAGGATTGTATAATGATTGAATCCTGGCCTGAGGATTGTATAATGATGGCCTGAGGATTGTATAATGATGGCCTGAGGATTGTATAATGATTGAATCCTGGCCTGAGGATTGTATAATGATGGCCTGAGGATTGTATAATGATTGAATCCTGGCCTGAGGATTGTATAATGATTGAATCCCAGCCTGAGGATTGTATAATGAGTGAATCCTGGCCTGAGGATTGTATAATGATTGAATCCTGGCCTGAGGATTGTATAATGATTGAATCCTGGCCTGAGGATTGTATAATGATTGAATCCTGGCCTGAGGATTGTATAATGATTGAATCCTGGCCTGAGGATTGTATAATGATTGAATCCCGGCCTGAGGATTGTATAATGATTGAATCCCGGCCTGAGGATTGTATAATGATTGAATCCTGGCCTGAGGATTGTATAATGATTGAATCCTGGCCTGAGGATTGTATAATGAGTGAATCCTGGCCTGAGGATTGTATAATGATTGAATCCTGGCCTGAGGATTGTATAATGATTGAATCCTGGCCTGAGGATTGTATAATGATTGAATCCCGACCTGAGGATTGTATAATGATTGAATCCCGACCTGAGGATTGTATAATGAGTGAATCCTGGCCTGAGGATTGTATAATGAGTGAATCCTGGCCTGAGGATTGTATAATGATTGAATCCCGACCTGAGGATTGTATAATGAGTGAATCCTGGCCTGAGGATTGTATAATGAGTGAATCCTGGCCTGAGGATTGTATAATGAGTGAATCCTGGCCTGAGGATTGTATAATGAGTGAATCCCGGCCTGAGGATTGTATAATGATTGAATCCTGGCCTGAGGATTGTATAATGATTGAATCCTGGCCTGAGGATTGTATAATGAGTGAATCCCGGCCTGAGGATTGAATCCTGGCCTGAGGATTGTATAATGATTGAATCCCAGCCTGAGGATTGTATAATTAGTGAATCCCGACCTGTGTAATATGTCATATGATATCCTTGGGGCCTTGTACACCACATTTCCTGTAACTCAAATGATGTCTAGCAGCTATGTGCTGTGATTTGACCAACTGTTGCTGTGCTGTGATTTGACCAACTGTTGCTGTGCTGTGATTTGACCAACTGTTGCTGTGCTGTGATTTGACCAACTGTTGCTGTGCTGTGATTTGACCAACTGTTGCTGTGCTGTGATTTGACCAACTGTTGCTGTGCTGTGATTTGACCAACTGTTGCTGTGCTGTGATTTGACCAACTGTTGCTGTGCTGTGATTTGACCAACTGTTGCTGTGCTGTGATATGACCAACTGTTGCTGTGCTGTGATTTGACCAACTGTTGCTGTGCTGTGATTTGACCAACTGTTGCTGTGCTGTGATTTGACCAACTGTTGCTGTGCTGTGATTGACCAACTGTTGCTGTGCTGTGATTTGACCAACTGTTGCTGTGCTGTGATTTGACCAACTGTTGCTGTGCTGTGATTTGACCAACTGTTGCTGTGCTGTGATTTGACCAACTGTTGCTGTGCTGTGATTTGACCAACTGTTGCTGTGCTGTGATTTGACCAACTGTTGCTGTGCTGTGATATGACCAACTGTTGCTGTGCTGTGATTTGACCAACTGTTGCTGTGCTGTGATTTGACCAACTGTTGCTGTGCTGTGATTTGACCAACTGTTGCTGTGCTGTGATATGACCAACTGTTGCTGTGCTGTGATTTGACCAACTGTTGCTGTGCTGTGATTTGACCAACTGTTGCTGTGCTGTGATATGACCAACTGTTGCTGTGCTGTGATTTGACCAACTGTTGCTGTGCTGTGATATGACCAACTGTTGCTGTGCTGTGATTTGACCAACTGTTGCTGTGCTGTGATATGACCAACTGTTGCTGTGCTGTGATTTGACCAACTGTTGCTGTGCTGTGATATGACCAACTGTTGCTGTGCTGTGATTTGACCAACTGTTGCTGTGCTGTGATATGACCAACTGTTGCTGTGCTGTGATTTGACCAACTGTTGCTGTGCTGTGATATGACCAACTGTTGCTGTGCTGTGATTTGACCAACTGTTGCTGTGCTGTGATTTGACCAACTGTTGCTGTGCTGTGATATGACCAACTGTTGCTGTGCTGTGATTTGACCAACTGTTGCTGTGCTGTGATTTGACCAACTGTTGCTGTGCTGTGATTTGACCAACTGTTGCTGTGCTGTGATTTGACCAACTGTTGCTGTGCTGTGATTTGACCAACTGTTGCTGTGCTGTGATTTGACCAACTGTTGCTGTGCTGTGATTTGACCAACTGTTGCTGTGCTGTGATTTGACCAACTGTTGCTGTGCTGTGATTTGACCAACTGTTGCTGTGCTGTGATTTGACCAACTGTTGCTGTGCTGTGTTTGACCAAGTTGTGATTTTGTTGTTGGTCCAGCCCGACCTTTGACCCAGATGAGTTTGTCGACACCCACACTGGTAGCTCGGTCATCCAATCTGAAGACGCCGGTCGCCACCTGCCTCTCGGCCAATGGGAAGCCTCCAGGAACCATCAGGTGGGACGTCACCGTGTGTGTTTGTTTGTGTGTAAACAGCTCTCACAGAGTAATATTTCAAATAGATGGAAACATCTGTGGAATAAGTAAGGATGGGTTAGCGATTGAATAAGGTAGTGTCGCTAGGTGTACAACTTACACCGATACCCAGTACCCAGAGGTACTCCGATGTTATGATTGTAAAACCGTGTAGTGTTCAGGAGGCCTAAGACAGGAGATGTGACCTGCACACTTTGACACTAAAGCTTCATGAAACAGTTTGAAAATAAAGCGTTATGAAACAACTAGAAACTACAAATCGTTATGAAAAGTTAACACTACAAAGCTTTATGAAACAGACACTACAAAGCTTTATGAAACAGACACTCCAAAGCTTTATGAAACAGACACTCTAAAGCTTCATGAAACAGACACTCTAAAGCTTTATGAAACAGACACTACAAAGCTTTATGAAACAGACACTCCAAAGCTTTATGAAACAGACACTCTAAAGCTTCATGAAACAGTTTGAAAATAAAGAGTTATGAAACAACTAGAAACTACAAATCGTTATGAAAAGTTAACACTACAAAGCTTTATGAAACAGACACTCTAAAGCTTTATGAAACAGACACTCTAAAGCTTTATGAAACAGACACTCTAAAGCTTTATGAAACAGACACTCTAAAGCTTTATGAAACAGACACTCTAAAGCTTTATGAAACAGTTTAAATTCCAAAGCTTTATGAAACAGACACTCTAAAGCAGGGGTGTCAAAGTCAAATGGACGGAGGGCCAAATAAAAAATTTAGCTACAAGCCGAGGGCCGGACTGTTCGAATGTTCATTGAAAAATTTTTAAATGACGCATATAGTCTAGTGAACCTAATTGAACCTACTGAAAACCTAACAAATATATTCCAATATGATCAGATAAATAAAGCAATATTTTCTTATGGCTCTGTCAGTAATCTTTAATTTTCAACAGACACAAAAGACAAATTTCCTTTATATAAAAATCCCCATAACATGAACATTAAATGAAAGAAACCGGTATTCAAGGCACCATCAGTAGCCTATATTTTCTATTTTAGCAAAAGTGGGCTAAATTTACTTCAAAGAAAAAAACAATAATAGCAATTTTCTATCATCCACTCAACTGAAATATTTTTAAAATATAATTGGATTGAAATACAATAAAATAAAGTGCAAAAATCTATTAATCAAAAACAACACTTTGTTTAAGGAGAAGTAACATGCAGTGAAAACAAATATTAAACTTTAACTTTTAAACTTGAACTGAGTAAAAACTCTAAATATGTGATTGCACAGTAATGTTCACTTGTTTGAGGTTGAGGGTGATACTTGGTGGTGTCCCATCTTTTCCACAAGTTCATCAATGTTCGGGGTAAGGCTCTGAGCTGAGGAAATCCTCAGAATTGAGTGGAGGTGTTCAGCAGTAAGTCGACTTCTGTGTGATGTTTTGTTCAAGTTCATCAAAGAAAACAGTTGTTCACACAGGTATGTGCTGCCAAACATAGACAACGTTTGAGCAGCCTGGATGCGCAGCTGGGGCATTGTGTCGGGAGGAAACGGGCGAACTCCGCAGCACCCACTGCCGCATATTTTGCCCTCAGTGCATCATTGCATTGGAGGTCAATCAACTCCATTTGGAGGTTTGGTGGTGAGCTTTCCACGTCAACAGCAAATGGGTTACCGAGCAGTTCCAACCTGCTTTTTGTGCTTCAAAGTCAGCAAATCGGCGTCGAAAGTCAGCGGCAAGCATACCTATTTTATCAGCCAACTGTGCGCTCGGGAACGCACTGGTAGAGAGCTTCTCTTTCATGGTCTGGCAGCTGGGAAAGTGGCTCAAATTTTCTTTCCGCATCTGCGTCTCCCACAGAGTCAGTTTGGTTTTAAATGCCTTCACTGTACTGTACATATCAGAGATGACACGATCCCGACCCTGCAGCTGCAAGTTCATTGCATTCAGATGACTCGTAATGTCACACAGAAAAGCCATTTCACACAGAAACATTTAGTCTCGGAGTTGTGTTGTGTCTTTCCCTTTGCTGTCCAAGAACAGACAAATCTCCTCACGAAGCTCGAAACATCTTTGAAGCACCTTTCCCTGGCTTAGCCATCGCACCTCTGTGTGATAAGGCAAATCACCATGCTCCGTTTCTAACTCCGTCAGAAATGCCTTGAACTGGCGGTGATTCAAACCTTTGGCTCTGATAAAGTTAACTGTGCGCGTGATGATGCTCATTACATGCTCCATTTTCAAGGCTTTACCGCACAACGCTTCCTGGTGTATGATACAATGATAAGCTGTCAGCTCACCTGTCGCGTTTTCCTCTTGCATCTTTTCCCGTATCTTCGCCACCAGTCCGCTCCTGTGTCCACACATCGCAGGTGCTCCGTCGGTTGTCAAACCCACAAGTTTTTCCCAAGGCAGCTCCATCTCATTTACACATCTTGACACCTCTTCATACAAATCATGCCCCGTAGTTGTGCCATGCATAGGACGTAAAGCCAAAAACTCCTCTGTCACGCTTATGCTGGAGTCCACTCCGCGGATGAAAATTGACAACTGGGCAATGTCAGAAATGTCGGTGCTCTCATCCACAGCCAAGGAATATGCAATGAAATCTTTTCCCTTTTTCACAAGCTGCTCTTTTAGATTGATGGACAACTGGTCTACTCTCTCGGCAATGGTGTTTCTGCTCAGACTCACATTTAAAAAGAGTTGCCTTTTTTCTGGGCAAACTTCGTCACAAACTTTAATCATGCAGTTTTTGATGAAATCCCCTCCGTAAATGGCCGGGCTGATTTAGCGATCTCTTCTGCCAAAATAAAACTGGCCTTGACAGCAGCCTGGCCTTGTGATTTGGCTTTTTTGAACAGAGCCTGTCGAGATTTGAGGCCTCGTTTTAATTCCTCTGCCTTTTGTAGCCTTTGTTCCATGTCCATATTCTTGTTTTTGTCCGCGTGTTTCGTTTCATAATGTCGTCTCAGATTATACTCTTTCAGTACCGCCACACTTTCTCCACACAGAAGACACACAGGTTTTCCAGCTACCTCCGTGAACAAATACTCCGACTCCCACCTTGTTTGAAACCCCGGTTCTCAGTGTCCACCTTCCGTTTTGCCATTTTTGATGGGTATCTGAAAGTTAATTTTACTGTGATGCTGACAACTGCTGTGCCAATAAATATTGAAATGAAGCAGCCTACTGCTCGGTGCGTCACCGTTGCATTGTGGGAAATGTAGTATTGGTGCGTGTAAAAGATCTGCGGGCTGCCGGCTTGCTGCGGTCTGCGGGCCGGTTCTAATAATAAATCAAGATCATCCCAGGGGCCGTAAAAAACCTTCTCGCGGGCCAGATGTGGCCCGCGGGCCTTGACTCTGACATATGTGCTCTAAAGCTTTATGAAACAGTTTAAATTCCAAAGCTTTATGAAACAGTTTAAAGTGCATAGCTTTATGAAACAGTTTAAAGTGCATAGCTTTATGAAACAGTTTAAATTCCAAAGCTTTATGAAACAGACACTCTAAAGCTTTATGAAACAGTTTAAAGTGCATAGCTTTATGAAACAGTTTAAAGTGCATAGCTTTATGAAACAGTTTGACTTTCCAAAGCTTTATTTGCATATTGATATTACAATGCTTTATGACACTCAAGCCTCATCTGACATATGAAACACCACTGCACCAACTAGCCCAGTTTCACACTACTAATTATCCTAACACCTCTGGAAGATGAACCACTTCCATGCCAGTCAGAAGAATTTAAGGGCTCTATTAAAAACAGATTTGCTGAAGTGTTCTTCAGCTTACAAGCCTCCCCCTTTTTCCTCTAAACATAAGGATGGTGATTATGGCCAAAAAGTTATATTTTAGTTTCATCAAATCAATCAATCAAATGTATTTATAAAGCCCTTCGTACATCAGCTGATATCTCAAAGTGCTGTACAGAAACCCAGCCTAAAACCCCAAACAGCAAGCAATGCAGGTGTAAAAGCACGACCAGAGGACATTTCTCCAAAAAGTATGATCTTTGTCCCCATGTGCAGTTGCAAACCGTAGTCTGGCTTTTTTTATGGCGGTTTTGGAGTAGTGGCTTCTTCCTTGCTGAGCGGCCTTTCAGGTTATATCGATTTAGGACTCGTTTTACTGTGGATATAGATAATTTTGTACCTGTTTCCTTCAGCATTTGTTGCTGTTGTTACTGTTGTTCTGGGATTGATTCACACTTTTCACACCAAAGTACGTTCATCTCTAGGAGACAGAACGCGTCTCCTTCCTGAGCAGTATGATGGCTGCATGGTCCCATGGTGCTTATACTTACGTACTATTGTTTGTACAGATGAACGTGGTAACTTCAGGCGTTTGGAAATTGCTCCCAAGGATGAACCAGACTTGTGGAGGTCCATCATTATTTTTCTGAGATCTTGGCTGATTTCTTTTAATTTTCCCATGATGTCAAGGAAAGAGGCACTGAGTTTGAAGGTAGGCCTTGAAATACATCCACAGGTACACCTCCAATTGACTCAAATGATGTCAATTAGCCTATCAGAAGCTTCCAAAGCCATGACAACATTTTCTGGAATTTTCCAAGCTGTTTAAAGGCACAATCAACTTAGTGCATGTAAACTTCTGACCCACTGGAATTGTGATGCGGTGAATTATAAATGAAATAATCTGTATGTAAACAATTGTTTGAAAAATTGCTTGTGTCATGCACAAAGTAGATGTCCTATCCAATTGGCAAAACTATAGTTTGTTAACAAGAAATTTGTGGAGTGGTTGAAAACTGAGTTTTAGTGACTCCAACCTAAGTGTATGTAAACTTGGATACAACATCTGGATGCCAGGAAGCTTGGTCACAGTGATGTACTGGGCCTTACGAACTGCCCTCTGTAGCACCTTACGGTCAGATGCCGAGCAGTTGCCATAACAGGCGTTGAAGTAACCGGTCAGGATGCTTCGATGGTGCAGCTGTAGAACCTTTTGAGGATCTGAGGACCCATGCCAAATCTTTTTAGTTTCCTGAGGGGGAATAGGCGTTGTCTTGCCCTCTTCACGACTGTCTTGGTGTGTTTAACACATGACAGTTCGTTGGTGATGTGGACACCAAGGAACTTGAAGCTCTCAACCTGCTCCACTACAGCCCCATTGATGAGAATGGGGTCGTGCTCGGTCCCCCTTTTTTTATAGTCCACAACCATTTCCTTTGCCTTGATCATGTTAATGGAGAGGTTGTTATCCTGGCACCACAATGCCAGGTCTCTGACCTCGTCCCTATATGCTGTCTCATCATTGTCGGTGGTCAGGCCTACAACTGTTGTGTTGTCTGCAAATTTAATGATGGTGTTGGAGTTGTGCTTGGCCATGCAGTCATGGGTGAACAGGGAGTACAGTAGGGGACTGAGCACGCACCCCTGAGGTGCCCCTGTGTTGAGGATGAGCGGGGCAGATGTGTTGTTACCTACTCTTACCACCTGGGAGCGGCCCATCAGGAAGTCCATGATCGCAGTTTCAGAGGGAGGTTTTTCGTCCCAGGGTCCTTAGCTTAGTGATGAGCTTTGAGGGCACTATGGTTTTGGACGCTGAGCTGTAGTCAATGAATAGCATTCTCACATAGGTGTTCCTTTTGTCCAGGTTGGAAAGGGTAGTGTGAAGTGCAATAGAGATTGCATCATCTGTGGATCTGTTGGGGCGGTATGCAAATTGGAGTGGGTCTAGTGTTTCTGGGATAATGGTTTTGATATGAGCCATGAACAGCCTTTCAAAGCACTTCATGTCTACAGACTTGAGTGCTACTGGTCAGTAGTCATTTAGGCAGGTTACCTTGGTGTTCTTGGGCACAGGGACTATAGTGGTCTGCTTGAAACATGTTGGTATTACAGACTCTGTCAGGGACAGATTGAAAATGTCACTTGCCAGTTGGTCAGCTAATGCTCGGAGTACACGTCCTGGTAATTCGTCTGACCACGCGGCCTTGTGAATGTTGACATGTATAGTCCTGCTCCTTGAAAGCGGCAGCTCTAACCTTTAGTTAGTGGGGTTTTTACACACATCTAAAATAATGTATCAGCCTACATAGAGGGGTTTTTACACACATCTAAAATAATGTATCAGCCTACATAGAGGGGTTTATACACACATCTACAATAATGTATCAGCCTACATAGAGGGGTTTATACACACATCTACAATAATGTATCAGCCTACATAGAGGGGTTTATACACACATCTACAATAATGTATCAGCCTACATAGAGGGGTTTATACACACATATAAAATAATGTATCAGCCTACATAGAGGGGTTTATACACACATATAAAATAATGTATCAGCCTACATAGAGGGGTTTATACACACATCTACAATAATGTATCAGCCTACATAGAGGGGTTTATACACACATCTACAATAATGTATCAGCCTACATAGAGGGGTTTATACACACATATAAAATAATGTATCAGCCTACATAGAGGGGTTTATACACACATCTACAATAATGTATCAGCCTACATAGAGGGGTTTATACACACATCTACAATAATGTATTAGCTGACATAAAGGGCTTTTTACACATCTAATAGCCCAACCTGCACATATTGAAACTAATACTTTGGCGCACGTTTTTAAGGGCACCTCAGATATTGCCACCCCTCCCACCTCAGATATTGCCACCCCTCCCACCTCAGATATTGCCACCCCTCCCACCTCAGATATTGCCACCCCTCCCACCTCAGATATTGCCACCCCTCCCACCTCAGATATTGCCACCCCTCCCACCTCAGATATTGCCACCCCCCCACCTCAGATATTGCCACCCCTCCCACCTCAGATATTGCCACCCCTCCCACCTCAGATATTGCCACCCCTCCCACCTCAGCAGCAGATAAGACAGATAAGACAGATAAAACATCAATCCCGGCACTAGGGTTTGGAAATATAAGAGACCCGGTTTTGACAATGCCTTAGACAATTGCTCTGGCATAAGGCCAGCCAAAAATGGAGCTCTAAAGCTCTATGACACAGTTAGTAACTACAAGGCTTTATGAAACAGTTTGACACTCTAAAGCTCTATGACACAGTTTGTAACTACAAGGCTTTATGAAACAGTTTGACACTCTAAAGCTCTATGACACAGTTTGTAACTACAAGGCTTTATGAAACAGTTTGACACTCTAAAGCTCTATGACACAGTTTGTAACTACAAGGCTTTATGAAACAGTTTGACACTCTAAAGCTCTGTGACACAGTTTGTAACTACAAGGCTTTATGAAACAGTTTGACACGCTAAAGCTCTATGACACAGTTTGTAACTACAAGGCTTTATGAAACAGTTTGACACGCTAAAGCTCTATGACACAGTTTGTAACTACAAGGCTTTATGAAACAGTTTGACACGCTAAAGCTCTATGACACAGTTTGTAACTACAAGGCTTCATGAAACAGTTTGACACGCTAAAGCTCTATGACACATAATCTCTCCAAAGTAAGAATTCAGACATGAATGATTCTCGAAGGTTTGATCTCAAACAGTGAACATATCAGTAACTGTTGCTTCAAATGTTATATGGAAGTTTATTTCCTGACTGCTTTGTCTCTGTGTGTTTGTTTGTGTCTGTGTGTGTTTCTCTCTGTGTGTCTGTGTGTGTTTCTCTCTGTGTGTGTTTCTCTCTGTGTGTCTGTGTGTGTTTCTCTCTGTGTGTCTGTGTGTGTTTCTCTCTGTGTGTGTTTCTCTCTGTGTGTCTGTGTGTGTTTCTCTGTGTGTGTGTGTGTGTGTTTCTCTCTGTGTGTGTGTGTGTGTGTGTTTCTCTCTGTGTGTCTGTGTGTGTTTCTCTCTGTGTGTCTGTGTGTGTTTCTCTCTGTGTGTCTGTGTGTGTTTCTCTCTGTGTGTCTGTGTGTGTTTCTCTCTGTGTGTCTGTGTGTGTTTCTCTCTGTGTGTGTGTGTGTGTGTGTTTCTCTCTGTGTGTCTGTGTGTGTTTCTCTCTGTGTGTCTGTGTGTGTTTCTCTCTGTGTGTCTGTGTGTGTTTCTCTCTGTGTGTCTGTGTGTGTTTCTCTCTGTGTGTCTGTGTGTGTTTCTCTCTGTGTGTCTGTGTGTGTTTCTCTCTGTGTGTCTGTGTGTGTTTCTCTCTGTGTGTCTGTGTGTGTTTCTCTCTGTGTGTCTGTGTGTGTTTCTCTCTGTGTGTCTGTGTGTGTTTCTCTCTGTGTGTCTGTGTGTGTTTCTCTCTGTGTGTCTGTGTGTGTTTCTCTCTGTGTGTCTGTGTGTGTTTCTCTCTGTGTGTCTGTGTGTGTTTCTCTCTGTGTGTCTGTGTGTGTTTCTCTCTGTGTGTCTGTGTGTCTGTGTGTGTTTCTCTCTGTGTGTCTGTGTGTCTGTGTGTGTTTCTCTCTGTGTGTCTGTGTGTCTGTGTGTGTTTCTCTCTGTGTGTCTGTGTGTCTGTGTGTGTTTCTCTCTGTGTGGCTGTGTGTGTTTCTCTCTGTGTGTCTGTGTGTGTTTCTCTCTGTGTGTCTGTGTGTCTGTGTGTGTTTCTCTCTGTGTGTCTGTGTGTCTGTGTGTGTTTCTCTCTGTGTGTCTGTGTGTCTGTGTGTGTTTCTCTCTGTGTGTCTGTGTGTCTGTGTGTGTTTCTCTGTGTGTCTGTGTGTCTGTGTGTGTTTCTCTCTGTGTGTCTGTGTGTCTGTGTGTGTTTCTCTCTGTGTGTCTGTGTGTCTGTGTGTGTTTCTCTCTGTGTGTCTGTGTGTCTGTGTGTCTGTGTGTGTTTCTCTCTGTGTGTCTGTGTGTCTGTGTGTGTTTCTCTCTGTGTGTCTGTGTGTGTTTCTCTCTGTGTGTCTGTGTGTTCATGCATGTGTGTGTGCACACGTGTGCGTGTATTCATGAGTGTGTGTGTGAGCAGGTGGGACACGCGTGTGCGTGGTGAGGCGACCACCCAGGAGATCCGTAACTCTGATGGGACGATCACGGTACGAAGCGACTTCATCCTGGTACCCAGCAAGAATACACATCTGGAGAAACTCACCTGTATCACCTCCTATAACCAGGAGACATACACCGACTCTGTCACGCTGGACATACAATGTAGGTCACACACACACATACACAACACACACACACACACACACACACACACACACACACACACACACACACACACACACACACACACACACACACACACACACACACACACACACACACACACACACACACACAGGATTGGGGTCAATTCCAATTGAATTTGAAATTCTAATTAAATTATTGAATTCACTCATGAAATTGAGAATATATGTTGAATTCAGTTCGAATTCCAACAAAAATTAATCTTTGAAAATGAATTGATTTGGAATTCAGTATTTTTACATTTCCCAGTTCATGGAGTTAATGCACATAGTATCAGACATTGACTGCAGGATTTATTTGAAATAATTGAAACCTAATTCCAACTCTTTCTACATGTCCAGTATAGGCTTTTCTGAACAGTGACATGATCGGCCTGAAAGGTCTGTGTACTTTTTAACATTTCCTATTAGATGACAAGATCAAAATGCGGAGAGGGTCGTTCTTCGTTTATTTGATGTGAATCTGAAATCAAACACATAAACTGTTTTGTTTTTTGATTTTATTGTCTAAAGGAAATGTGAAATGAAAAACTGAACAATGATTTGATTATTCAAATGGTGTGTTTTTAATGATCGGTTCTGGTTCGACCCGTGCACTGTACGTTTTTGCCAATTCATTAGGAATGGCTTCTTGACAACACAGAACATGATAAATGGGTCATTCTTCATGTTTTTGATCTAATATTATTATTTATATAAAAAACTGTTTCTCATTCCAATGATTTGATGATTGACACTCACTGCAGTTGGTCATGTGACCAGTCCTGAGTCCAATCTAGGTTGGTGAGACAGTCACTGCAGTTGGTCATGTGACCAGTCCTGAGTCCAATCTAGGTCGGTGAGACAGTCACTGCAGTTGGTCATGTGACCAGTCCTGAGTCCAATCTAGGTCGGTGAGACAGTCACTGCAGTTGGTCATGTGACCAGTCCTGAGTCCAATCTAGGTCGGTGAGACAGTCACTGCAGTTGGTCATGTGACCAGTCCTGAGTCCAATCTAGGTCGGTGAGACAGTCACTTCCACAATATTTACAACCTTAAAATTAACGCCTAACCTATAACCTACATAATTGTTGATAGGCTCTATAATATGCCACCAATCTCTTCAGTGCCAACAAGCTTAGACAACATAGGAAAACAGCCACGGTCTGGTGAAATTCACGCGTCAGAACAGTTTTTAATTTGGCCTATGTCAGGATTTGTCCATTTGTGATGAGCCTATAAGCTACATCAATAATAAGGTATAATAAGGTAAGATAGAGGTAAGATAGAATACGGTAAGGTAAGATAAGGTAAGATAGAATACCTCTGTCCATGGACCTATAGCATACCTCTGTGCGTTAAAGGGTCCTGGAGGGCAGGTAATTTGTCCCAGGTGATGCGTTGGGCAGACCGCACCACTTTCTGGAGAGCCCTACGGTTGTGGGCGGTGCAGTTACCGTACCAGGCGGTGATACAGCCAGACAGAATGCTCTCAATTGTGCATCTGTAAATGTTTGTGAGGGTTTTAGGTGGCAAGCCAAATTTCTTCAGCCTCCTGAGGTTAAAGAGGCACTGTTGTGCCTTCTTCACCACACTGCCTGTGTGGGTGTACCATTTCAGTTTGTCAGTGATGTGTACGCCGAGGAACTTTAATCTTTCCACCTTCTCCACTGCGGTCCCATCAATGTGGATAGGGGGGTGCTCCCTCTGCTGTTTCCTGAAGTCCATGATCATCTCCTTTGTTTTGTTGACATTGAGTGAGAAGTTATTTTCCTGACACCACACTCCGAGAGGCCTCACCTCCTCCCTGTAAGCCGTCTCATCATTGTTGGTAATCAAGCCTACCACTGTCGTCTGCAAACTTGATGATTGAGTTGGAGGCATGCATGGACATGCAGTCATGGGTGAACAGGGAGTACAGGAAGGGGCAAAGAACGCAGCCTTGTAGGGCCCCAGTGTTGAGCATCAGCAAAGCGGAGGTGTTGTTTCCTACCTTCACCACCTGGGGGCGGCCCGTCTGGAAGTCCATGACCCAGGGCCTCGAGCTTAATGATGAGCTTGGAGGGTACTCTGGTGTTGAATACTGAGCTATAGTCAATTAACAGCATTCTTACATTGGTCTACAACTGGTTCCATGACCATCCCAGGTTTACAATTTTCTTTCTCCCGCCATATTCCAAATTTTTCAACCCAATTGAGGAATTTCAGCATGGTGGTGGAAGATGTATGATGTCAACCCCCATGAACATATGGCCCTTCTCCATGGAGGAGGCCTGTGGTGACGTTCCAGCAGAGTCCTGTCAGGGGTGGATGCATCATGCCAAGGAGAATATCGCCTGTGATGTTTATGAAAATCTGTGGCCGGACCAGAACAGCAGATATGACTGATTTTGTTTTCACAATGGATTATTTGTTTCCGATTTCATTGTATTTTCACAGTTTCTTGATATATTTAATGCAATTGATCTATAACATACAGTACAGTGGTACCAATAGGCCTATTTGTCTTCCTTTCAAAATATATTTACTTTATGTTTGCATTTTTACTGTATGTGTGCGTACAATATGCTGTTTGACATGTATTGAGTCATGTTGAAATATCAAACGTACATTTTTGCATGTGTTCCTTTCTTGTTTGAGCACACACAAACAATATGCAGTATAATAACAACATCTTAGTCTGTACACTGAAATAGGTTCTGATAGTACTGTTTTGAATAGGTCACATTAGTGCGATCTCAGTTGTCACTAAGTTAGATTAATTAGATGTGTGTAATTTGTATACAGTTTCATTTTGTTTACAGAGTTTAATTTTGATTGCTGTGTTTCATTTTGCAAGATTTCTGTGGGGTTTGGGGAAATTGGTTAACTGTTTTGTCTTTAGAGGTTTGAATATCTGAGATTTCGTTTCAGCAAAGGTGTGCTAACAATTGGGAAAAACTGTAAGAAGTCATTGAAAATAAATGCCCTTTTTTCAATGATTGAATTGTAATTGTAGTTGTAGTTTACTTCCTTCAATTAGAATTAAGCCCAACCCTGATACACACATTCACACACACTCCAGCGCACATACACACACTCCAGCGCACATACACACACGCCAGCGCACATACACACATGCACACACGCCAGTGCACATACACACACGCCAGCGCACATACACACATACACACACGCCAGTGCACATGCACACACGCCAGTGCACATACACACACGCCAGTGCACATACACACACGCCAGTGCACATGCACACACGCCAGTGCACATACACACACGCCAGTGCACATACACACACGCCAGTGCACATGCACACACGCCAGTGCACATACACACACGCGAGTGCACATACACACACGCCAGTGCACATGCACACACGCCAGTGCACATACACACACTCCAGTGGACATACACACACTCCAGTGCACATGCACACACGCCAGTGCACATACACACACGCCAGTGCACATACACACACTCCAGTGCACATACACACACTCCAGCGCACATACACACACTCCAGTGCACATACACACACGCCAGTGCACATACACACACTCCAGTGCACATGCACACACACTTTCACCGTCACACTCACTTACTCACTTGTGCAAATGATTGTAAGTGGCTCTGGATGAAAGTGTCTTCTAAATGGCATATATGAAAGTATTCTATATTATTATTTGACATCAGATGAACCAGAGGTGTCAGTGGAGGGGTTCGATGGGAACTGGTACCTGGACCGTCAGAATGTTGAGCTCACATGTCTGACCGATGCCAACCCACCTGTCTCTCTGTTCCAGTGGAGAATGTGAGTAACCGCTGACCTCTAACCCTATGCGTAATTGTGAGTATACCAGTGGCATAGCTATATAAAGAGGGCGCTAGATGGATGTAGCTTGTTTTAGCATGGACAGCACCATTGAGGAATGTTTTAACCTCTACTGACTCCCCATCCCGCATGCGGGAGCGTAATCATCGCCTGACACTAATTAGCATAGCGCAGCAGACATAAATATCCCTAGAAAATATTCCTATTCATGAAAATCACAAATGAAATATATTGATACACAGCTTAGCCCTTTGTTAATCACCCTGTCATCTCAGATTTTCAAAATATGCTTTACAGCCAAAGCTAGACAAGCATTTGTGTAAGTTTATCGATAGCCTAGCATAGCATAGCATTTTGTCCAGCTAGCAGCAGGTAACTTGATCATGGAAATCAGAAAATCAATCAAATTAAATCGTTTACCCTTGATGAGCTTCGGATGTTTTCACTCACGAGACTCCCAGTTAGATAGCAAATGTTCCTTTTTTCCAAAAATATTATCTTTGTAGGCGAAATAGCTCCGTTTGTTCTTCACGTTTGGCTGAGAAATCGCCCGGAAATTGCAGTCATGAAAACGGCGAAAAATATTCAAAATTAGCTCCATAATATCGACAGAAACATGGCAAACGTTGTTTATAATCAATCCTCAAGGTGTTTTTCAAATATCTATTCGATAATATATCCATCGGGACAATTAGTTTTTCAGGAGGACCGATTGGCTACCTCTGTATTTTACGCGAGAATCTCTCTGGGGGCATCAGGTGACCACTTGCGCAATGTAGCCGCCTACGGCTATTCTTCAACATAAATGCGTAAAACTACGTCACAATGCTGTAGACACCTTGGGGAATACATAGAAAGCGTAATCTGGTTGATAGCACATCCACAGCTCAATAGGGACTCATTGGAACGCAGCGCTTTCAAAATATGGGGCACTTCCGGATTGGATTTTTCTCAGGCTTTCGACTGCAACATCAGTTCTGTTATACTCACAGACAATATCTTTACAGTTTTGGAAACATTAGAGTGTATTCTATCCTAAGCTGTCAAATATATGCATATTCTAGCATCTTGTCCTGAAATTATATCCCATTTAAAACGGGAACGTTTTTTCCCCAAAAATGAAAATACTCCCCTTAGAGTCGCAACAGGTTTTAATAGTCAAAAGATGGGGCTTCCTATAGGTTAAGGAAGGATCACTAAATTCCATTCAGGTCATCAGGAGTGATCAGCCAATGAATTATAGTGCTGAGAAAACATTCCATAACTGCAGGTGGAAGTAAATCACTAACCTTGTCTTTATACCTGTTCAGACAACACCCTCCAGGGGGCAGTAAATCACCAACCTTGTCTTTATACCTGTTCAGACAACACCCTCCAGGGGGCAGTAAAACACCAACCGTGTCTTTATACCTGTTCAAACAACACCCTCCAGGGGGCAGTAAAACACCAACCTTGTCTTTATACATGTTTAGACAACACCCTCCAGGGGGAAGTACATTTTATTTATTTAACCTTTATTTCACTAGGCAAGTCAGTTAAGAACAAATTATTATGTACAATGACGGCCTGGGAACAGTGGGTGAACTGCCTCGTTCAGGGGCAGAACGACTGATTTTTACCTTGTCAGCTCGGAGATTCGGTCTAGCAACTTTTCTTTTTTAGCAACTGTTCAGACGTCACCCTCTAGGTGACAGTATGCACCTTTTCAGTTGGTTTACTCCTTTAAAATGGAGAACGCCCTCATGAAAGAAGCCATTATGTGATTAAATAAAAAGATGAGTCCTGTTTATAATTCTATGGTCTGTTTGATTTTTATGAAGCAATTCATGTTATGTCATACTTGGAATAATGGCATTCATGTGTGTTTGTGTATGGGTGTGTGTGTGTGTGTACCTGCAGGTTGAATGGTTCCATACCGAACAGCGTAGAGATCCGTGACAATGTCCTGTTATTTAAAGGACCAATCAGATACGAGGTAGGAGGGATTTATGTCTGCGATGCAACCAATAGCATCGGGACAAGCTCCGCCTTCATGGAGATCAGCATCACAGGTAAGGTCATTTGGTTACAATGGTTACCTGGAGTGTGTGTGTGTGTGTGTGTGTGTGTGTGTGTGTGTGTGTGCGTGTGTGCGTGTGTGTGTGTGTGTGTGTGTGTGTGTGTGTGTGTGTGTGTGTGTGTGTGTGTGTGTGTGTGTGTGTGTGTGTGTGTGTGTGTGTGTGTGTGTGTGTGTGTGTGTGTGTGTGTGTGTGTGTGTGTGTGTGTGTGTGTGTGTGTGTGTGTGTGTGTGTGTGTGTGTGTGTGTGTGTGTGTGTGTGTGTGTGTGTGTGTGTGTGTGTGTGTGTGTGTGTGTGTGTGTGTGTGTGTGTGTGTGTGTGTGTGTGTGTGTGTGTGTGTGTGTGTGTGTGTGTGTGTGTGTGTGTGTGTGTGTGTGTGTGTGTGTGTGTGTGTGTGTGTGTGTGTGTGTGTGTGTGTGTGTGTGTGTGTGTGTGTGTGTGTGTGTGTGTGTGTGTGTGTGTGTGTGTGTGTGTGTGTGTGTGTGTGTGTGTGTGTGTGTGTGTGTGTGTGTGTGTGTGTGTGTGTGTGTGTGTGTGTGTGTGTGTGTGTGTGTGTGTGTGTGTGTGTGTGTGTGTGTGTGTGTGTGTGTGTGTGTGTGTGTGTGTGTGTGTGTGTGTGTGTGTGTGTGTGTGTGTGTGTGTGTGTGTGTGTGTGTGTGTGTGTGTGTGTGTGTGTGTGTGTGTGTGTGTGTGTGTGTGTGTGTGTGTGTGTGTGTGTGTGTGTGTGTGTGTGTGTGTGTGTGTGTGTGTGTGTGTGTGTGTGTGTGTGTGTGTGTGTGTGTGTGTGTGTGTGTGTGTGTGTGTGTGTGTGTGTGTGTGTGTGTGTGTGTGTGTGTGTGTGTGTGTGTGTGTGTGTGTGTGTGTGTGTGTGTGTGTGTGTGTGTGTGTGTGTGTGTGTGTGTGTGTGTGTGTGTGTGTGTGTGTGTGTGTGTGTGTGTGTGTGTGTGTGTGTGTGTGTGTGTGTGTGTGTGTGTGTGTGTGTGTGTGTGTGTGTGTGTGTGTGTGTGTGTGTGTGTGTGTGTGTGTGTGTGTGTGTGTGTGTGTGTGTGTGTGTGTGTGTGTGTGTGTGTGTGTGTGTGTGTGTGTGTGTGTGTGTGTGTGTGTGTGTGTGTGTGTGTGTGTGTAACTGTGTTTTTTCTCTCTGTGTAGAAGAGCCACTGCCCCAGGTGGGAACGGGTGATGTCTTCAGTGTTCTGGGCATGCTATTGGCTGTGGGACTGATTCTGGGCGTGGCGATCACTGTGCTGCTTCTTAACAGGAGAAAACAGAGGGGAGAGATGGATGCTGACTCGTATGTATATCTTTAGTTATCAAACCTATTGTTATTTTCTGAATTCTTCTTGACATGGTCAGATAACTCAAGCTGAGAGAGGGTCACATTTCTTCTAATTTGACACACAGAAACATTTTGTCAAAAATAATTTTGTTATTTTTTACATTTCACTTCTTCAATTTGGACTATTTTCTGTATGTCCATTACATGAAATACAAATCAATTTAAATTACATATTTTAATTAAACAAAATTGGAAAAATGCCAAGGGGGATGAATAGCAAGGCACTGTATGTGTATGCATTTGTCTGTGCCAATGTTCTATAAGGTATTTTTAATCTGTTTTTTAAAATCTGATTGTACTGCTTGTATGAGTTACTAGATAGAGTAACCTGGATTATGCTCTGTTAGACAGTTAACTCTTCATCCACAATATAACAGGGATTTCACTCCGCAGAGGACTACCAACTTGAAACTCCTAATCGCTTTCATGGACATCCATAAGATGAACCACACTGAATTTGTGGTTGTACCTAAAATATAAATGCAACATGAAACAATTTCAAAGATTTGACTGCGTTACAGTTCATATAAGGAAATCAGTCTATTGAAATAAATTCATTAGGCCCTGATCTATGGATTTCACATGACTGGGACAACAGATATGCATCTGTTGGTCTCAGATACCTTAAATAAAAAAAAGGGGCATGGATCAGAAAACCAGTTAGTGTCTGGTGTTCACACCATTTGTCCTTCGCATAGAGTTGATCCGGCTGTTGATTGTTGCTGGATATTGGCGGGAACTGGAACACGCTGTCGTACATGTCAATCCAGAGCATCCCAAACATGCTCAATGGGTAACATGTCTAGTGATTATGCAGGCAATGGAAGAACTGGGATATTTTCAGCTTTCTGGAATTGTTTACAGATTCTTGTGACATGGGGCCGTGCATCATCATGCTGAAACATGAGGTGATGGTGGTGGATGAATGGCACGACAATGGGCCTCAGGATCTCGTCACGGTATCCCCGTACATTCAAATTCTTAGTGATAAAATGCAAATGTTTTTGTTGTCAGTAGCTTATGCTTGCCCATATCATAACCACGCCTCCTCCATGGGGCACTCTGTTCCCAATGTTGACAGCTTTAAACGTCTTGCCCACATGACGCATGTTGTCTGCCATCTGTCCGGTACAGTTGAAACCGGGATTCATCCAGTTTCAAATCAGACCACATTTCTCCAGCATGCCAGTGGCCATTGAAGGTGAGCATTTGCCCACTGAAGTCATTACGACGCTGAACTGCAGTCAGACCCTGATGAGTACGACTAACCCAATTGAGATGGTTTGGGTGAGATGAGTTGGACTGCGGAGTGAAGGAAAAGCAGCCAACAAGTGCTCAGCATATGTGGGAACTCCTTCAAGGCTGCTGAAAAAGCATTCCAGGTGACTACCTCATGAAGCTGGTTGAGAGAATGTGTGTGCAAAGCTGTCATCAAGGCAAAGGGTGGCTACTTTGAAGAATCTAAAATACAACATATATTTGGGTGTGTTTATTAACACTTCTTTGGTTACTACATGATTTTATCAGACCAGGCCTGGATTCGCCCCAAGATTCTTCCCAAGATGATTGGCTAATGAAAACATCCATTGTGATGTGGATGAGAACCTGTGGCCAAATCCACAAGACAGGGTTGATGGAAATATATAGAAGTACAGTAATCAATATTTTGTTTTTGCTTATTACAGTCAGGTGAGGAACACTGCAGTGATGTTTTACAGTAAGCCAGGTGAGGAACACTGCAGTGATGTTTTACAGTAAGCCAGGTGAGGAACACTGCAGTGATGTTTTACAGTAAGCCAGGTGAGGAACACTGCAGTGATGTTTTACAGTAAGTCAGGTGAGGAACACTGCAGTGATGTTTTACAGTAAGCCAGGTGAGGAACACTGCAGTTGACCGTTAACTGTTTTTTATTTTTTAGAAGCTAATTATTTTTGCTTTGATTCATAGAAACCTGTGTTGTGATTTTATTGTATTTCATCAATAAATGTCATATTTTGTTCAATGATTCCACTGTGTCTGTAGTATTCTCTCTACTAGTCCTTTTACAGTGATGTATTTACACATAGTACCATAATGAAACATGTATCACATATTTTGTACTACAATATTTAATGGTTGTACGAACAACTACACAGTGAAACTGTCGGTATCTTGTGTGTTGGTGATCTAAATGAATGTTCCTATGGTATTTCATGATAAATTAGTTATTTGAACCAATGATTCTGCAAGCGCAAGGTTTCTTTAAAGATATGAATGCACAATGCAATGTTTAGAACATAGGACAGAACGTGTTACAAGTGATGACCGTTTTGAGTTTTGTGTCTAGAGTTTTGAAAAATGACCACAAGGTTCTGAAATTAGTGCCAAAGTAATTGTTAAAAACTGTAACTGAACCAATGTCCATGACATTTGGTATGTAAACCTTATGTATATGTCCTTAGAAACTGTGTGAATTTAAATGGCCGGACCAGTTGGTGACACAATAGATGTTGTTGGGATTATTTATCAAATGGACTTTGCCTCATGTTTTGAATATTCAATTTAAATGATGCAGATGAACAATGTGAAATATTAGTCGAATTGCCACCATAATAAACTCAATACATAAAGTGACTGTAAGAAGGATTACCTGCTGTATTCAAAGACAAACAACTTACAGCACTAGACTAAACTTCACTTGCCTTGTGGTATTTAGAGATAAATAAGGTAATGCCTGGATAAGAGCTGATTGTCAATTCCTTTCCCACCCCTTCCCTACTACCTTCTTGGGGTTCCCGAGTGGCGCAGTAGATTAAACTTCACTTGCATTGTGGTATTTAGAGATAAATAAGGTAATGCTTTCACTGACTGATTGTCAATTCCTTTCCCACCCCTTCCCTACTACCTTCTTGGGGTTCCCGAGTGGCGCAGTAGTCTAAGCCACTGCGGCTCAGTGTAAGACGCATCACTACAGGCCCTGGTTCAAAGCCAGGCTGTATCACAACCACCTGTGATTGGGCATCCCGTAGGACGGCGCGCAATTGGCCCAGCGTAGTCTGGGTTTGGCCGGTGTAGGCCGTCATTGCAAATAAGAATTTGTTCTTAACTGACTTAGTTAAATAAAATGATCTGATGGTCTATGTGCATATTTATAGTTTAAATCATTTACTTCTATTTGACTGCTTTACTCTCTCTGTCTCTCTCTCCCTCCCCCCTCTCTCTTCCTCTCTCTCTCTCTCTCTCTCTCTCTCTCTCTCTCTCTCTCTCTCTCTCTCTCTCTCTCTCTCTCTCTGTCTCTCTCTCTCCCTCCCTTTCCCTCTCTCTCTCTCTCTCTCTCCATTTCCCTCCCTCTCTCTCTCTTCCTCTCTCTCTTCCTCTCTCTCTGTCTCTCTCTCCCTCCCTCTCTCTCTCTGTCTCTCTCTCCCTCCCTCTCTCTCTGTCTCTCTCTCCCTCCCTCTCTCTCGCTGTCTCTCTCTTCCTCTCTCTCCCTCCCTCTCTCTCTGTCTCACTCTCCCTCTCTCTCCCTCCCTCTCTCTGTCTCTCTTTCCCTCCCTCTCTCTCCTTCTCCCTCTCTCTGTCTCTCTCCCTTCCCTCCCTCTCTCTCTCTCTCTGTCTCTCTCTGTCTCTCTCTCCCTCCCTCTCTCTGTCTTTCTCTCCCCCTCCCTCTCTCTCTTCCTTCTCTCTTCCTCTCTCTCTGTCTCTCCCTCCCTCTCTCTCTCTGTTTCCCCTCCCTCCCTCTCTCTCTCTGTCTCTCTCTTCCTCTCTCCTCTCTCTCCTCTCTCCTCCCTCTGTCTCTCTTCCTCTCTCTCTCCCTCTCTCTCTCTTCCTCTCTCTCCCTCCCTCTCTCTCTGTCTTTCTCTCCCTCCCTCTCTCTCTTCCTCTCTCTCCCTCCCTCTCTCTCTCCATTTCCCTCCCTCCCTCTCTCTCTCTGTCTCTCTCTTCCTCTCTCTCCCTCCCTCTCTCTCTGTCTCTCCCTCCTCCTCTTCCTCTCTCCCTTCCTCTCTCTGTCTTTCTCCCCTCCCTCTCTCTCTTCCTCTCTCTCCCTCTCTCTCTCCATTTCCCTCCCTCCCTCTCTCTCTGTCTCTCTCTCCCTCTCTCTCCCTCCCTCTGTCTCTCTCTCCTCCCTCTCTCTCTCTTCCCTCTCTCCCCTCTCCCTCTCTCTCCCTCCCTCTCTCTCTCCATTTCCCTCCCTCCCTCTCTCTCTCTGTCTCTCTCTCCATTTCCCTACCTCCCTCTCTCTCTCTCTCTCTCTCTCTGTCACTCTCTCCCTCTCTCTCTCTTCCTATCTCTCACTCTCGCTCTCTCTCTGCCCATCTCTCAGGACAGACTCTGCTCCTTCTCTTAAACTGGCTCCTCCTCCTGCCAGGAGAAAACCTGGTGATGAGTTCCAGGTAGAGGAGTGCGTGTATGTGTCTGTGCGTGTGTGTGTGTATGTGTGTGTGTCTATGTGTGTCTGTTTGTTTTTGTGTGTTATTGTGGTGTGTGTATTTGTGTGTGCTCCCCAACACAGCAGACTATCTACCTGTCTGTCTTCTCTTCACAGCGGTCAGGGAGGGTGTATGAGGACCTCCCCAACACAGCGGACTATGTCAGCTACCGACTGGCCTGCAACAAGGATGACTACCCAGAACCCTACTCTCCCCCCATCAACCCTCCTCTCTCCCTCCCCGACTCTCCACCTATCAACCCTCCCCTCTCCTTCCTCTCCCAGCACGCCTACACCCACTCCAACAATACCTTCTCCCCCGCCTCCCATCCCTCCTCTGTCTTCAGATATCCTTCCCTCCCCTCCCTATCCCCCCCTCCCGGCCTTGCACCCTACACCTTCCCTAAAGAACAGTATGTCTGACCTGTATCCACTGACCTGTAACACCTCTCCAGAGACCACGGACCAACAGCTTTTCTCTGTCTTCTGTTCCCCTCTCCTTCATCTTCTGTTCATCCACTGACCTCAGAATGTTTTCCAATCCTAGATATGAGTGTGTGTGTGTGTGTTTAAAGTGTGTTTTGTGCAAGGGGGCATTGTCATGCTGAAACAGGAAAGGGCCTTCCCCAAACTGTTACCACAAAGTTGGAAGCACAGAATTCAATGTTATTGAATTATTTGCCTTCACTGGAACTAAGATGCCTGAACCATGAACAACTGCTCCAGACCGTTATTCCTCCTTCGCCAAACTTTACAGTTGGCACTATGCATACAAGAAGGAAGCGTTCTCCTGGCATCCACCTAACCCAGATTCCTCGGACTGCCAGATAATGAAGAGTGATTCATAACTCCAGAGAACGTGTTTCCACTGCTCCAAAGTCCAATGGCGGCGAGCTTTACCTCCCTCCAGCTGATGCTTGGTATTGCATGTGGTGATCTTAGGCTTGTGTGCGGCTGCTCGGCCATTTAATGAACCTCCCAATGAACAGTTCTTGTGCTGACGTTGCTTCCAGAAGCAGTTTGGAACTCAGTAGTGAGTGTTGCAACCGATGACAGACGATTTTCACGGTGATATGCGCTTCAGCACTACGCTACTCCCATTTTGTGAGCTTATGTGGTCTACCATTTCACAGCTGAGCCGTTGTTGCTCCTAGACATTTCCACTTCACAATAACAGCACTTACAGTAGACGGGGCAGCTCTAGCAGGCCAGAAATTTGATTAACTGACTTGTTGGAAAGGTGGCATCCTTTGACGGTGCCACGTTGAAAGTCACTAAGGTCTTCAGTAAGGCCATTCTACTGCGAATGTTTGTGTGTGGAGATTGCATGGGTGTACGCTCAATTTTATACACCTGTCAGCAACGGCCCAATCCACTAAGTTGAAGTGGCAGCAGCGTATATGATGATTGTATGTGAGTGTCAGTATACTGTA
>NC_068431.1:3936958-3953412 GCF_023373465.1 Oncorhynchus keta
TACCTGCCACGTCCTCAGCATTCCAGTTCCCTGTGCTCATGAACCTAACCTGCCACGTCCTCAGCATTCCAGTTCCCTGTGCTCATGAACCTAACCTGCCACGTCCTCAGCATTCCAGTTCCCTGTGCTCATGAACCTAACCTGCCACGTCCTCAGCATTCCAGTTCCCTGTGCTCATGAACCTAACCTGCCACGTCCTCAGCATTCCAGTTCCCTGTGCTCATGAACCTTACCTGCCACGTCCTCAGCATTCCAGTTCCCTGTGCTCATGAACCTAACCTGCCACGTCCTCAGCATTCCAGTTCCCTGTGCTCCCTGTGCTCATGAACCTAACCTGCCACGTCCTCAGCATTCCAGTTCCCTGTGCTCATGAACCTAACCTGCCACGTCCTCAGCATTCCAGTTCCCTGTGCTCATGAACCTAACCTGCCACGTCCTCAGCATTCCAGTTCCCTGTGCTCATGAACCTAACCTGCCACGTCCTCAGCATTCCAGTTCCCTGTGCTCATGAACCTAACCTGCCACGTCCTCAGCATTCCAGTTCCCTGTGCTCATGAACCTAACCTGCCACGTCCTCAGCATTCCAGTTCCCTGTGCTCATGAACCTAACCTGCCACGTCCTCAGCATTCCAGTTCCCTGTGCTCATGAACCTAACCCGCCACGTCCTCAGCATTCTAGCTTCCAGGGCTCCCTTTGAGCAGGCATTCAATGGGTGTGGATTCATTTTGGAGGAGAGATGGTCCATTACAAACACACGCCGAAGTCCTCCTCTGTGAGCAACATCCTCCACAGGTGATGGATAAAAGGCTATAGGCGATGCACTGTGTTAGGTTCATTAAACAGTACCTTTGTCATTAGCTCTGAAACAAGAGCGGTTGTGTTTTTAGCCTGTCATGTCATTTATTTGAAATGAACTGTTTTATCGAGAGAGAAAAAAGGTTATTGAATGTTTTTATAACATTTCTCATCTCAATGACACCAACATGTAAAAGGTGAAATAAAAGGTGAAACTTTTTTAAATAAAAGTAATTCATTTCGAGTTGTAGTTTGTCACATGCACAGTTACAGTAAAATTCATGTTTTTCAAGCTCTAACCCCAAACAAAGCAGTAATCAATAACCATCAATCAATCAAATGTATTTATAAAGACTTACATCAGCGTATGTCACAGAGTGCTGTACAGAAAGACAGCCTAAAACCCCAAACAGCAAGCAATGCAGGTGTAGAAGCACGGTGGCTAGGAAAAACTCCATAGAAAGGCCAGAACCTAGGAAGAAACCTAGAGAGGAACCAGGCTATGAAGGGTGACCAGTCCTCTTCTGGCTGTGCTGGGTGGAGATAATAACAGAAAATGGCCAAGATGTTCAATTGTTCATAGATGACTAGCAGGGTCAAAAAATAATAAAAATCACAGTGGTTGTCAAGGGTGCAACAGGTCAGCACCTCAGGAGTAAATGTCAGTTGGCTTTTCATAGCCAATCATTCAGAGTATCTCTACCGCTCCTGCTGTCTCTGGAGAGTTGAAAACAGCAGGTCTGGGACAGGTAGCACGTCCGGGGAACAGGTCAGGGTTCCATAGCCACAGGCAGAACTCGTTGAAACTGGAGCAGCAGCACGGCCAGGTGGACTGGGGACAGCAAGGAGTCATCATGTCAGGTAGTCCTGGGGCATGGTCCTAAGGCTCAGGTCAGTTGAAACTGGAGCAGCAGCACGGCCAGGTGGACTGGGGACAGCAAGGAGTCATCATGCCAGGTAGTCCTGAGGCATGGTCCTAGGGCTCAGGTCCTCAGAGAGAGAGAAAGACAATAATTAGAGAGAGCATACTTAAATTCACACAGGACACTGGATAAGACAGGAGAAGTACTCCAGATATGACCCTAGCCATCAACAGTCTCTTTTTCATGTAATTACAGACCTTCTAGATCTACAGAATCTAATATATTATGACATACCAGCTACATCTACTGTCTTTATTATATTAAGACAGACCAGGCTAGATCTACTTTCTCTATTATAATATTACAGACCAGCTAGATCTACTGTCTCTATTATAATATTACAGACCAGCTAGATCTACTGTCTCTATTATATTATGACAGACCAGAGATCTAGCTAGATCTACTGTCTACTTTTATAATATGACAGACCAGCTAGATCTACTGTCTCTATTATATACAGACCAGCTAGATCTACTGTCTATTATAATATTACAGACCAGCTAGATCTACTGTCTCTATTATAATATGACAGACCAGCTAGATCTACTGTCTCTATTATATTATGACAGACCAGCTAGATCTACTGTCTCTATTATATTATGACAGACCAGCTAGATCTACTTACTACTATTATATTATGACAGACCAGCTAGATCTACTGTCTCTATTATAATATTACAGACCAGCTAGATCTACTGTCTCTATTATAATATTACAGACCAGCTAGATCTACTGTCTCTATTATAATATTACAGACCAGCTAGACCAGCTACTACTCTCTATTATATATTACAGACCAGCTAGATCTACTGTCTCTATTATAATATTACAGACCAGCTAGATCTACTGTCTCTATTATATTATTACAGACCAGCTAGATCTACTGTCTCTATTATATTATGACAGACCAGCTAGATCTACTGTCTCTATTATATTATGACAGACCAGCTAGATCTACTGTCTCTATTATATTATGACAGACCAGCTAGATCTACTGTCTCTATTATATTATGACAGACCAGCTAGATCTACTGTCTCTATTATAATATGACAGACCAGCTAGATCTACTGTCTCTATTATAATATTACAGACCAGCTAGATCTACTGTCTCTATTATAATATTACAGACCAGCTAGATCTACAGACCAGCTAGATCTCTATTATAATATTACAGACCAGCTAGATCTACTGTCTCTATTATAATATTACAGACCAGCTAGATCTACTGTCTCTATTATAATATTACAGACCAGCTAGATCTACTGTCTCTATTATATTATGACAGACCAGCTAGATCTACTGTCTCTATTATATTATGACAGACCAGCTAGATCTACTGTCTCTATTATATTATGACAGACCAGCTAGATCTACTGTCTCTATTATATTATGACAGACCAGCTAGATCTACTGTCTCTATTATAATATTACAGACCAGCTAGATCTACTGTCTCTATTATAATATTACAGACCTTACAGACCAGATAGATCTACTGTCTCTATTATAATATTACAGACCAGCTAGATCTACTGTCTCTATTATAATATTACAGACCAGCTAGATCTACTGTCTCTATTATAATATTACAGACCAGCTAGATCTACTGTCTCTATTATATTATTACAGACCAGCTAGATCTACTGTCTCTATTATATTATGACAGACCAGCTAGATCTACTGTCTCTATTATATTATGACAGACCAGCTAGATCTACTGTCTCTATTATATTATGACAGACCAGCTAGATCTACTGTCTCTATTATAATATTACAGACCAGCTAGATCTACTGTCTCTATTATAATATTACAGACCAGCTAGATCTACTGTCTCTATTATAATATTATGACTCTACTGTCTATTATAATATTACAGACCAGCTAGATCTACTGTCTCTATTATAATATTACAGACCAGCTAGATCTACTGTCTCTATTATAATATTACAGACCAGCTAGATCTACTGTCTCTATTATAATATTACAGACCAGCTAGATCTACTGTCTCTATTATAATATTACAGACCAGCTAGATCTACTGTCTCTATTATAATATTACAGACCAGCTAGATCTACTGTCTCTATTATAATATTACAGACCAGCTAGACCAGCTAGATCTACTGTCTCTATTATAATATTACAGACCAGCTAGATCTACTGTCTCTATTATATTATGACAGACCAGCTAGATCTACTGTCTCTATTATAATATTACAGACCAGCTAGATCTACTGTCTCTATTATATTATGACAGACCAGCTAGATCTACTGTCTCTATTATATTATGACAGACCAGCTAGATCTACTGTCTCTATTATAATATTACAGACCAGCTAGATCTACTGTCTCTATTATAATATTACAGACCAGCTAGATCTACTGTCTCTATTATATTATGACAGACCAGCTAGATCTACTGTCTCTATTATATTATGACAGACCAGAGATCTACAGCTAGATCTACTGTCTCTATTATATTATGACAGACCAGCTAGATCTACTGTCTCTATTATATTATGACAGACCAGCTAGATCTACTGTCTCTATTATATTATGACAGACCAGCTAGATCTACTGTCTCTATTATATTATGACAGACCAGCTAGATCTACTGTCTCTATAATATATTATGACAGACCAGCTAGATCTACTGTCTCTATTATATTATGACAGACCAGCTAGATCTACTGTCTCTATTATATTATGACAGACCAGCTAGATCTACTGTCTCTATTATATTATGACAGACCAGCTAGATCTACTGTCTCTATTATATTATGACAGACCAGCTAGATCTACTGTCTCTATTATAATATTACAGACCAGCTAGATCTACTGTTATATTATGACAGACCAGCTAGATCTACTGTCTCTATTATATTATGACAGACCAGCTAGATCTACTCTATTATATTATGACAGTCTCTATTATATTATGACAGACCAGCTAGATCTACTGTCTCTATTATATTATGACAGACCAGCTAGATCTACTGTCTCTATTATATTATGACAGACCAGCTAGATCTACTGTCTCTATTATATTATGACAGACCAGCTAGATCTACTGTCTCTATTATATTATGACAGACCAGCTAGATCTACTGTCTCTATTATATTATGACAGACCAGCTAGATCTACTGTCTCTATTATATTATGACAGACCAGCTAGATCTACTGTCTCTATTATAATATTACAGACCAGCTAGATCTACTGTCTCTATTATAATATTACAGACCAGCTAGATCTACTGTCTCTATTATAATATTACAGACCAGCTAGATCTACTGTAATATTACATTATAATATTACAGACCAGCTAGATCTACTGTCTCTATTATAATATTACAGACCAGCTAGATCTACTGTCTCTATTATATTATGACAGACCAGCTAGATCTACTGTCTCTATTATATTATGACAGACCAGCTAGATCTACTGTCTCTATTATATTATGACAGACCAGCTAGATCTACTGTCTCTATTATATTATGACAGACCAGCTAGATCTACTGTCTCTATTATATTATGACAGACCAGCTAGATCTACTGTCTCTATTATATTATGACAGACCAGCTAGATCTACTGTCTCTATTATATTATTACAGACCAGCTAGATCTACTGTCTCTATTATATTATGACAGACCAGCTAGATCTACTGTCTCTATTATAATATTACAGACCAGCTAGATCTACTGTCTCTATTATAATATTACAGACCAGCTAGATCTACTGTCTCTATTATAATATTACAGACCAGCTAGATCTACTGTCTCTATTATAATATTACAGACCAGCTAGATCTACTGTCTCTATTATAATATTACAGACCAGCTAGATCTACTGTCTCTATTATAATATTACAGACCAGCTAGATCTACTGTCTCTATTATATTATGACAGACCAGCTAGATCTACTGTCTCTATTATATTATGACAGACCAGCTAGATCTACTGTCTCTATTGTATTATGACAGACCAGCTAGATCTACTGTCTCTATTATATTATTACAGACCAGCTAGATCTACTGTCTCTATTATATTATGACAGACCAGCTAGATCTACTGTCTCTATTATATTATGACAGACCAGCTAGATCTACTGTCTCTATTATATTATGACAGACCAGCTAGATCTACTGTCTCTATTATATTATTACAGACCAGCTAGATCTACTGTCTCTATTATATTATGACAGACCAGCTAGATCTACTGTCTCTATTATATTATGACAGACCAGCTAGATCTACTGTCTCTATTATATTATTACAGACCAGCTAGATCTACTGTCTCTATTATATTATGACAGACCAGCTAGATCTACTGTCTCTATTATATTATGACAGACCAGCTAGATCTACTGTCTCTATTATATTATGACAGACCAGCTAGATCTACTGTCTCTATTATATTATGACAGACCAGCTAGATCTACTGTCTCTATTATATTATGACAGACCAGCTAGATCTACTGTCTCTATTATAGACCAGCTAGATCTACTATTATGACAGACCAGCTAGATCTACTGTCTCTATTATATTATGACAGACCAGCTAGATCTACTGTCTCTATTATATTATGACAGACCAGCTAGATCTACTGTCTCTATTATATATGACAGACCAGCTATACTGTCAGACCAGACCAGCTAGATCTACTGTCTCTATTATAATATTACAGACCAGCTAGATCTACTGTCTCTATTATAATATTACAGACCAGCTAGATCTACTGTCTCTATTATAATATTACAGACCAGCTAGATCTACTGTCTCTATTATAATATTACAGACCAGCTAGATCTACTGTCTCTATTATAATATTACAGACCAGCTAGATCTACTGTCTCTATTATATTATGACAGACCAGCTAGATCTACTGTCTCTATTATATATATGACAGACCAGCTAGATCTACTGTCTCTATTATATTATGACAGACCAGCTAGATCTACTGTCTCTATTATATTATGACAGACCAGCTAGATCTACTGTCTCTATTATAATATTACAGACCAGCTAGATCTACTGTCTCTATTATAATATTACAGACCAGCTAGATCTACTGTCTCTATTATAATATTACAGACCAGCTAGATCTACTGTCTCTATTATAATACAGACAGACCAGCTAGATCTACTGTCTCTATTATATTATGACAGACCAGCTAGATCTACTGTCTCTATTATATTATGACAGACCAGCTAGATCTACTGTCTCTATTATATTATGACAGACCAGCTAGATCTACTGTCTCTATTATATTATGACAGACCAGCTAGATCTACTGTCTCTATTATATTATGACAGACCAGCTAGATCTACTGTCTCTATTATACAGACCAGCTATCTACAGACCAGACCAGCTAGATCTACTGTCTCTATTATATTATGACAGACCAGCTAGATCTACTGTCTCTATTATATTATGACAGACCAGCTAGATCTACTGTCTCTATTATAATATTACAGACCAGCTAGATCTACTGTCTCTATTATATTATGACAGACCAGCTAGATCTACTGTCTCTATTATATTATGACAGACCAGCTAGATCTACTGTCTCTATTATATTATGACAGACCAGCTAGATCTACTGTCTCTATTATATTATGACAGACCAGCTAGATCTACTGTCTCTATTATAATATTACAGACCAGCTAGATCTACTGTCTCTATTATAATATTACAGACCAGCTAGATCTACTGTCTCTATTATATTATGACAGACCAGCTAGATCTACTGTCTCTATTATATTATTACAGACCAGCTAGATCTACTGTCTCTATTATATTATGACAGACCAGCTAGATCTACTGTCTCTATTATATTATGACAGACCAGCTAGATCTACTGTCTCTATTATATATATGACAGACCAGCTAGATCTACTGTCTCTATTATATTATTATAATAGACCAGCTAGATCTACTGTCTCTATTATATATTACAGACCAGCTAGATCTACTGTCTCTATTATAATATTACAGACCAGCTAGATCTACTGTCTCTATTATATTACAGATAGATCTACTGTCTCTATTATAATATTACAGACCAGCTAGATCTACTGTCTCTATTATAATATGACAGACCAGCTAGATCTACTGTCTCTATTATATTATGACAGACCAGCTAGATCTACTGTCTCTATTATATTATGACAGACCAGCTAGATCTACTGTCTCTATTATATTATGACAGACCAGCTAGATCTACTGTCTCTATTATATTATGACAGACCAGCTAGATCTACTGTCTCTATTATATTATGACAGACCAGCTAGATCTACTGTCTCTATTATAATATTTTATGACCAGCTAGATCTACTGTCTCTATTATAATATTACAGACCAGCTAGATCTACTGTCTCTATTATAATATTACAGACCAGCTAGATCTACTGTCTCTATTATAATATTACAGACCAGCTAGATCTACTGTCTCTATTATAATATTACAGACCAGCTAGATCTACTGTCTCTATTATAATATGACAGACCAGCTAGATCTACTGTCTCTATTATATTATGACAGACCAGCTAGATCTACTGTCTCTATTATATTATGACAGACCAGCTAGATCTACTGTCTCTATTATATTATGACAGACCAGCTAGATCTACTGTCTCTATTATATTATGACAGACCAGCTAGATCTACTGTCTCTATTATAATATTACAGACCAGCTAGATCTACTGTCTCTATTATAATATTACAGACCAGCTAGATCTACTGTCTCTATTATAATATTACAGACCAGCTAGATCTACTGTCTCTATTATAATATTACAGACCAGCTAGATCTACTGTCTCTATTATAATATTACAGACCAGCTAGATCTACTGTCTCTATTATAATATTACAGACCATATTATATATTACAGACCAGCTAGATCTACTGTCTCTATTATAGATATGTCTCTACAGACCAGCTAGATCTACTGTCTCTATTATATTATGACAGACCAGCTAGATCTACTGTCTCTATTATATTATTATACAGACCAGCTAGATCTACTGTCTCTATCTATTATATTATGACAGACCAGCTAGATCTACTGTCTCTATTATATTATGACAGACCAGCTAGATCTACTGTCTCTATTATATTATGACAGACCAGCTAGATCTACTGTCTCTATTATATTATGACAGACCAGCTAGATCTACTGTCTCTATTATATTAGACAGACCAGCTACTAGATCTACTGACCAGCTAGATCTACTGTCTCTATTATATTATGACAGACCAGCTAGATCTACTGTCTCTATTATATTATGACAGACCAGCTAGATCTACTGTCTCTATTATATTATGACAGACCAGCTAGATCTACTGTCTCTATTATAATGACAGACCAGCTAGATCTACTGTCTCTATTATATTATGACAGACCAGCTAGATCTACTGTCTCTATATTATGACAGACCAGCTAGATCTACTGTCTCTATTATATTATGACAGACCAGCTAGATCTACTGTCTCTATTATATTATAGACCAGCTAGATCTACTGTCTCTATTATATTATGACAGACCAGCTAGATCTACTGTCTCTATTATATTATGACAGACCAGCTAGATCTACTGTCTCTATTATATTATGACAGACCAGCTAGATCTACTGTCTCTATTATATTATGACAGACCAGCTAGATCTACTGTCTCTATTATATTATTACAGACCAGCTAGATCTACTGTCTCTATTATAATATTACAGACCAGCTAGATCTACTGTCTCTATTATAATATTACAGACCAGCTAGATCTACTGTCTCTATTATAATATTACAGACCAGCTAGATCTACTGTCTCTATTATAATATTACAGACCAGCTAGATCTACTGTCTCTATTATAATATTACAGACCAGCTAGATCTACTGTCTCTATTATAATATTACAGACCAGCTAGATCTACTGATCAGACCAGCTAGATCTACTCTCTATTATATTATGACAGACCAGCTAGATCTACTGTCTCTATTATATTATGACAGACCAGCTAGATCTACTGTCTCTATTATATTATGACAGACCAGCTAGATCTACTGTCTCTATTATATTATTACAGACCAGCTAGATCTACTGTCTCTATTATAAGATTAGACAGACCAGCTAGATCTACTGTCTCTATTATAATATTACAGACCAGCTAGATCTACTGTCTCTATTATATTATTACAGACCAGCTAGATCTACTGTCTCTATTATAATATTACAGACCAGCTAGATCTACTGTCTCTATTATAATATTACAGACCAGCTAGATCTACTGTCTCTATTATATTATTACAGACCAGCTAGATCTACTGTCTCTATTATATTATGACAGACCAGCTAGATCTACTGTCTCTATTATATTATGACAGACCAGCTAGATCTACTGTCTCTATTATATTATGACAGACCAGCTAGATCTACTGTCTCTATTATATTATGACAGACCAGCTAGATCTACTGTCTCTATTATATTATGACAGACCAGCTAGATCTACTGTCTCAGACCAGCTATCTATATATTATGACAGACCAGCTAGATCTACTGTCTCTATTATATTATGACAGACCAGCTAGATCTACTGTCTCTATTATATTATGACAGACCAGCTAGATCTACTGTCTCTATTATATTATGACAGACCAGCTAGATCTACTGTCTCTATTATATTATGACAGACCAGACCAGCTAGATCTACTGTCTCTATTATATTATGACAGACCAGCTAGATTATACTCATCTCTATTATATTATGACAGACCAGCTAGATCTAGACCAGCTAGATCTACTGTCTCTATTATTACAGACCAGCTAGATATGTCTCTATTATATTATGACAGACCAGATCTACTGTCTCAGCTATTATAATATGACAGACCAGCTAGATCTACTGTCTCTATTATATTATATTACAGACCAGCTAGATCTACTGTCTCTATTATAATATTACAGACCAGCTAGATCTACTGTCTCTAGATCTACTGTCTCTATAATATTACAGACCAGCTAGATCTACTGTCTCTATTATATTATGACAGACCAGCTAGATCTACTGTCTCTATTATATTATGACAGACCAGCTAGATCTACTGTCTCTATTATATTATGACAGACCAGCTAGATCTACTGTCTATTATATTATGACAGACCAGCTAGATCTACTGTCTCTATTATATATGACAGACCAGCTAGATCTACTGTCTCTATTATATTATGACAGACCAGCTAGATCTACTGTCTCTATTATATTATGACAGACCAGCTAGATCTACTGTCTCTATTATATATGACAGACCAGCTAGATCTACTGTCTCTATTATATCAGACCAGCTAGATCTACTGTCTCTATTATATTATGACAGACCAGCTAGATCTACTGTCTCTATTATATTATGACAGACCAGCTAGATCTACTGTCTCTATTATATTATGACAGACCAGCTAGATCTACTGTCTCTATAATATGACAGACCAGCTATATTATATTATGACAGACCAGCTAGATCTACTGTCTCTATTATATTATGACAGACCAGCTAGATCTACTCTATTATATTATCAGACCAGCTAGATCTACTGTCTCTATTATATTATGACAGACCAGCTAGATCTACTGTCTCTATTATATTATGACAGACCAGCTAGATCTACTGTCTCTATATATTATGACAGACCAGCTAGATCTATGTCTCTATTATATTATGACAGACCAGCTAGATCTACTGTCTCTATTATATTATGACAGACCAGCTAGATCTACTGTCTCTATTATATTATGACAGACCAGCTAGATCTACTGTCTCTATTATATTATGACAGACCAGCTAGATCTAGATGTCTCTGTCTCTATTATAATATTACAGACCAGCTAGATCTACTGTCTCTATTATAATATTACAGACCAGCTAGATCTACTGTCTCTATTATAATATTACAGACCAGCTAGATCTACTGTCTCTATTATAATATTACAGACCAGCTAGATCTACTGTCTCTATTATAATATTACAGACCAGCTAGATCTACTGTCTCTATTATATTATTACAGACCAGCTAGATCTACTGTCTCTATTATAATATTACAGACCAGCTAGATCTACTGTCTCTATTATATTATGACAGACCAGCTAGATCTACTGTCTCTATTATATTATGACAGACCAGCTAGATCTACTGTCTCTATTATATTATGACAGACCAGCTAGATCTACTGTCTCTATTATATCTACTGTCTCTACAGACCAGCTAGATCTACTGTCTCTATTATATTATGACAGACCAGCTAGATCTACTGTCTCTATTATATTATGACAGACCAGCTAGATCTACTGTCTCTATTATATTATGACAGACCAGCTAGATCTACTGTCTCTATTATAATATGACAGACCAGCTAGATCTACTGTCTCTATTATATTATTACAGACCAGCTAGATCTACTGTCTCTATTATAATATTACAGACCAGCTAGATCTACTGTCTCTATTATAATATTACAGACCAGCTAGATCTACTGTCTCTATTATAAGCTAGATCTACTGTCTCTATTATAATATTACAGACCAGCTAGATCTACTGTCTCTATTATAATATTACAGACCAGCTAGATCTACTGTCTCTATTATAATATTACAGACCAGCTAGATCTACTGTCTCTATTATATTATGACAGACCAGCTAGATCTACTGTCTCTATTGTATTATGACAGACCAGCTAGATCTACTGTCTCAGTGTCTCTATTATATTATGACAGACCAGCTAGATCTACTGTCTCTATTACATTATGACAGACCAGGTAGATCTACTGTCTCTATTATATTATGACAGACCAGCTAGATCTACTGTCTCTATTATATTATGACAGACCAGCTAGATCTACTGTCTCTATTATATTATGACAGACCAGGTAGATCTACTGTCTCTATTATATTATTACAGACCAGCTAGATCTACTGTCTCTATTATATTATGACAGACCAGCTAGATCTACTGTCTCTATTATATTATGACAGACCAGCTAGATCTACTGTCTCTATTATATTATGACAGGCCAGCTAGATCTACCAGCTAGATCTACTGTCTCTATTATATTATGACAGACCAGCTAGATCTACTGTCTCTATTATATTATGACAGACCAGCTAGATCTACTGTCTCTATTATATTATGACAGACCAGCTAGATCTACTGTCTCCAGCTAGATCTACTGTCTCTATTATATTATGACAGACCAGCTAGATCTACTGTCTCTATTGTATTATGACAGACCAGCTAGATCTACTGTCTCTATTATAATATTACAGACCAGCTAGATCTACTGTCTCTATTATAATATTACAGACCAGCTAGATCTACTGTCTCTATTATAATATGACAGACCAGCTAGATCTACTGTCTCTATTATAATATTACAGACCAGCTAGATCTACTGTCTCTATTATAATATTACAGACCAGCTAGATCTACTGTCTCTATTATATTATTACAGACCAGCTAGATCTACTGTCTCTATTATATTATTACAGACCAGCTAGATCTACTGTCTCTATTATATTATGACAGACCAGCTAGATCTACTGTCTCTATTATAGATCTATGTACAGACCCAGCTAGATCTACTGTCTCTATTATATTATGACAGACCAGCTAGATCTACTGTCTCTATTATATTATGACAGACCAGCTAGATCTACTGTCTCTATTATAATATTACAGACCACTAGATCTACTGTCTCTATTAGATCTACTGTCTCTATTATAATATTACAGACCAGCTAGATCTACTGTCTCTATTATAATATTACAGACCAGCTAGATCTACTGTCTCTATTATATATTACAGACCAGCTAGATCTACTGTCTCTATTATATATTACAGACCAGCTAGATCTACTGTCTCTATTATATTATGACAGACCAGGTAGATCTACAGTCTCAGTGTCTCTTTTATATTATGACAGACCAGCTAGATCTACTGTCTCTATTATATTATGACAGACCAGCTAGATCTACTGTCTCTATTATATTATGACAGACCAGCTAGATCTACTGTCTCTATTATATTATTACAGACCAGCTAGATCTACTGTCTCTATTATATTATGACAGACCAGCTAGATCTACTGTCTCTATTATAATATTATAGACCAGCTAGATCTACTGTCTCTATTGTATTATGACAGACCAGCTAGATCTACTGTCTCTATTATATTATGACAGACCAGCTAGATCTACTGTCTCTATTATAATATTACAGACCAGCTAGATCTACTGTCTCTATTATAATATTACAGACCAGCTAGATCTACTGTCTCTATTATATTATTACAGACCAGCTAGATCTACTGTCTCTATTATAATATTACAGACCAGCTAGATCTACTGTCTCTATTATATTATGACAGACCAGCTAGATCTACTGTCTCTATTATATTATGACAGACCAGCTAGATCTACTGTCTCTATTATATTATGACAGACCAGCTAGATCTACTGTCTCTATTATATTATGACAGACCAGCTAGATCTACTGTCTCTATTATATTATGACAGACCAGCTAGATCTACTGTCTCTATTATATTATGACAGACCAGCTAGATCTACTGTCTCTATTATATTATGACAGACCAGCTAGATCTACTGTCTCTATTATATTATGACAGACCGCTAGATCTACTGTCTCAGACCAGCTAGATCTACTATTATATATTATGACAGACCAGCTAGATCTACTGTCTCTATTATATTATGACAGACCAGCTAGATCTACTGTCTCTATTATAGATCTACTGTCTCTATTATATTATGACAGACAGACCAGCTAGATCTACTGTCTCTATTATATTATGACAGACCAGCTAGATCTACTGTCTCTATTATATTATGACAGACCAGCTAGATCTACTGTCTCTATTATATTATGACAGACCAGCTAGATCTACTGTCTCTATTATATTATGACAGACCAGCTAGATCTACTGTCTCTATTATAATATTACAGACCAGCTAGATCTACTGTCTCTATTATAATATTACAGACCAGCTAGATCTACTGTCTCTATTATAATATTACAGACCAGCTAGATCTACTGTCTCTATTATAATATTACAGACCAGCTAGATCTACTGTCTCTATTATAATATTACAGACCAGCTAGATCTATTATATTATGACAGACCAGCTAGATCTACTGTCTCTATTATATTATTACAGACCAGCTAGATCTACTGTCTCTATTATATTATGACAGACCAGCTAGATCTACTGTCTCTATTATATTATGACAGACCAGCTAGATCTACTGTCTCTATTATATTATGACAGACCAGCTAGATCTACTGTCTCTATTATATTATGACAGACCAGCTAGATCTACTGTCTCTATTATAATATTACAGACCAGATCTACTGTCTCTATTATAATAGTACAGACCAGATAGATCTACTGTCTCTATTATAATATTACAGACCAGCTAGATCTACTGTCTCTATTATAATATTACAGACCAGCTAGATCTACTGTCTCTATTATAATATTACAGACCAGCTAGATCTACTGTCTCTATTATAATATTACAGACCAGCTAGATCTACTGTCTCTATTATATTATGACAGACCAGCTAGATCTACTGTCTCTATTATATTATGACAGACCAGCTAGATCTACTGTCTCTATTATATTATGACAGACCAGCTAGATCTACTGTCTCTATTATATTATGACAGACCAGCTAGATCTACTGTCTCTATTATAATATTACAGACCAGCTAGATCTACTGTCTCTATTATAATATTACAGACCAGCTAGATCTACTGTCTCTATTATATTATGACAGACCAGCTAGATCTACTGTCTCTATTATAATATTACAGACCAGCTAGATCTACTGTCTCTATTATAATATTACAGACCAGCTAGATCTACTGTCTCTATTATAATATTACAGACCAGCTAGATCTACTGTCTCTATTATATTATGACAGACCAGCTAGATCTACTGTCTCTATTATATTATGACAGACCAGCTAGATCTACTGTCTCTATTATATTATGACAGACCAGCTAGATCTACTGTCTCTATTATATTATGACAGACCAGCTATTACAGACAGACCAGCTAGATCTACTGTCTCTATTATAATATTACAGACCAGCTAGATCTACTGTCTCTATTATAATATTACAGACCAGCTAGATCTACTGTCTCTATTATAATATTACAGACCAGCTAGACCAACTAGATCTACTGTCTCTATTATAATATTACAGACCAGCTAGATCTACTGTCTCTATTATAATATTACAGACCAGCTAGATCTACTGTCTCTATTATATTATGACAGACCAGCTAGATCTACTGTCTCTATTATATTATGACAGACCAGCTAGATCTACTGTCTCTATTATAATATTACAGACCAGCTAGATCTACTGTCTCTATTATAATATTACAGACCAGCTAGATCTACTGTCTCTATTATAATATTACAGACCAGCTAGATCTACTGTCTCTATTATATTATGACAGACCAGCTAGATCTACTGTCTCTATTATATTATGACAGACCAGCTAGATCTACTGTCTCTATTATATTATGACAGACCAGCTAGATCTACTGTCTCTATTATATTATGACAGACCAGCTAGATCTACTGTCTCTATTATAATATGACAGACCAGCTAGATCTACTGTCTCTATTATAATATTAC
>NC_068431.1:3953512-3998807 GCF_023373465.1 Oncorhynchus keta
CTGGTCCGTAATAGTACAATAGGGATAGAGACAGTAGATCTATTGGTCTGTCATAATATAATAGAGACAGTAGATCAAGCTGGTCTGTCATAATATAATAGAGACAGTAGATCTAGCTGGTCTGTCAAAACATAATAGAGACAGTAGATCTAGCTGGTCTGTCATAATATAATAGGGACAGTAGATCTAGCTGGTCTGTCATAATATAATAGAGACAGTGTATCTACCAGGTCTGTCATGTCATAATATAACAGAGACAGTAGATCTAGCTGGTCTGTCATAATATAACAGAGACAGTAGATCTACCCGGTATGTCAAAATATAATAGAGACAGTAGATCTAGCTGGTCTGTCATAATATAATAGAGACAGTAGATCTACCTGGTCTGTCATAGTATAATAGAAACAGTAGATCTAGCTGGTCTGTCATAATACAATAGAGACAGTAGATCTAGCTGGTCTGTCATAATATAATAGAGACAGTAGATCTACCTGGTCTGTCATAGTATAATAGAGACAGTAGATCTAGATGGTCTGTCATAGTACAATAGAGATATAGAGACAGTAGATCTAGCTGGTCTGTCATAATATAATAGAGACAGTAGATCTAGCTGGTCTGTCATATTATAATAGAGACAGTAGATCTAGCTGGTCTGTCATAATATAATAGAGATTGTAGTTTAACCTGGTCTGTCATAATATAATAGAGACAGTAGATCTACCTGGTCTGTCATAGTATAATAGAGACAGTAGATCTAACTGGTCCGTAATAGTACAATAGAGACATAGAGACAGTAGATCTAGCTGGTCTGTCATAATATAATAGAGACAGTAGATCAAGCTGGTCTGTCATAATATAATAGAGACAGTAGATCTAGCTGGTCTGTCAAAACATAATAGAGACAGTAGATCTAGCTGGTCTGTCATAATATAATAGGGACAGTAGATCTAGCTGGTCTGTCATAATATAATAGAGACAGTGTATCTACCAGGTCTGTCATAATATAACAGAGACAGTAGATCTACCTGGTATGTCAAAATATAATAGAGACAGTAGATCTAGCTGGTCTGTCATAATATAATAGAGACAGTAGATCTAGCTGGTCTGTCATAATATAATAGAGACAGTGTATCTACCAGGTCTGTCATAATATAACAGAGACAGTAGATCTACCTGGTATGTCAAAATATAATAGAGACAGTAGATCTAGCTGGTCTGTCATAATATAATAGAGACAGTAGATCTAGCTGGTCTGTCATAATATAATAGAGACAGTAGATCTAGATGGTCTGTCATAGTACAATAGAGATATAGTGACAGTAGATCTAGCTGGTCTGTCATAATATAACAGACAGTAGATCTACCTGTTATGTCAAAATATAATAGAGACAGTAGATCTAGCTGGTCTGTCATAATATAATAGAGACAGTAGATCTAGCTGGTCTGTCATAATATAACAGAGACAGTAGATCTACCCGGTCTGTCAAATATAATAGAGACAGTAGATCTAGCTGGTCTGTCATAATATAATAGAGACAGTAGATCTAGCTGGTCTGTCATATTATAATAGAGACAGTAGATCTAGCTGGTATGTCATAATATAATAGGGACAGTAGATCTAGCTGGTCTGTCATAATATAATAGAGACAGTGTATCTACCAGGTCTGTCATAATATAACAGAGACAGTAGATCTAGCTGGTCTGTCATAATATAACAGAGACAGTAGATCTACCCGGTATGTCAAAATATAATAGAGACAGTAGATCTAGCTGGTCTGTCATAATATAATAGAGACAGTAGATCTAGCTGGTCTGTCATATTATAATAGAGACAGTAGATCTAGCTGGTATGTCATAATATAATAGGGACAGTAGATCTAGCTGGTCTGTCATAATATAATAGAGACAGTGTATCTACCAGGTCTGTCATAATATAACAGAGACAGTAGATCTACCTGGTATGTCAAAATATAATAGAGACAGTATATCTAGCTGGTCTGTCATAATATAATAGAGACAGTAGTTCTAGCTGGTCTGTCATAATATAATAGAGACAGTAGATCTACCTGGTCTGTCATAGTATAATAGAGACAGTAGATCTAGCTGGTCTGTCATAATATAATAGAGATTGTAGTTTAACCTGGTCTGTCATAATAGAATAGAGACAGTAGATCTAGCTGGTCTGTCATAATATAATAGAGACAGTAGATCTATCTGGTCTGTCATAGTATAATAGAGACAGTAGATCTAGCTGGTCCGTCATAGTACAATAGAGACATAGAGACAGTAGATCTAGCTGGTCTGTCATAATATAATAGAGACAGTAGATCAAGCTGGTCTGTCATAATATAATAGAGATTGTAGTTTAACCTGGTCTGTCATAATAGAATAGAGACAGTAGATCTAGCTGGTCTGTCATAATATAATAGAGACAGTAGATCTACCTGGTCTGTCATAGTATAATAGAGACAGTAGATCTAGCTGGTCCGTAATAGTACAATAGAGACATAGAGACAGTAGATCTAGCTGGTCTGTCATAATATAATAGAGACAGTAGATCAAGCTGGTCTGTCATAATATAATAGAGACAGTAGATCTAGCTGGTCTGTCAAAACATAATAGAGACAGTAGATCTAGCTGGTCTGTCATAATATAATAGGGACAGTAGATCTAGCTGGTCTGTCATAATATAATAGAGACAGTGTATCTACCAGGTCTGTCATAATATAACAGAGACAGTAGATCTAGCTGGTCTGTCATAATATAATAGAGACAGTAGATCTACCTGGTCTGTCATAGTATAATAGAAACAGTAGATCTAGCTGGTCTGTCATAATACAATAGAGACAGTAGATCTAGCTGGTCTGTCATAATATAATAGAGACAGTAGATCTACCTGGTCTGTCATTGTATAATAGAGACAGTAGATCTAGATGGTCTGTCATAGTACAATAGAGATATAGAGACAGTAGATCTAGCTGGTCTGTCATATTATAATAGAGACAGTAGATCTAGCTGGTCTGTCATATTATAATAGAGACAGTAGATCTAGCTGGTCTGTCATAATATAATAGAGACAATAGTTTTAACCTGGTCTGTCATAATATAATAGAGACAGTAGATCTACCTGGTCTGTCATAATATAATAGAGACAGTAGATCTAGCTGGTCCGTAATAGTACAATAGAGACATAGAGACAGTAGATCTTGCTGGTCTGTCATAATATAATAGAAACAGTAGATCAAGCTGGTCTGTCATAATATAATAGAGACAGTAGATCTAGCTGGTCTGTCAAAACATAATAGAGACAGTAGATCTAGCTGGTCTGTCATAATATAATAGGGACAGTAGATCTAGCTGGTCTGTCATAATATAATAGAGACAGTGTATCTACCAGGTCTGTCATAATATAACAGAGACAGTAGATCTAGCTGGTCTGTCATAATATAACAGAGACAGTAGATCTACCCGGTATGTCAAAATATAATAGAGACAGTAGATCTAGCTGGTCTGTCATAATATAATAGAGACAGTAGATCTAGCTGGTCTGTCATATTATAATAGAGACAGTGTATCTACCAGGTCTGTCATAATATAACAGAGACAGTAGATCTACCTGGTATGTCAAAATATAATAGAGACAGTATATCTAGCTGGTCTGTCATAATATAATAGAGACAGTAGATCTAGCTGGTCTGTCATAATATAATAGAGACAGTAGATCTAGATGGTCTGTCATAGTACAATAGAGATATAGAGACAGTAGATCTAGCTGGTCTGTCATAATATAACAGACAGTAGATCTACCTGTTATGTCAAAATATAATAGAGACAGTAGATCTAGCTGGTCTGTCATAATATAATAGAGACAGTAGATCTAGCTGGTCTGTCATATTATAATAGAGACAGTAGATCTAGCTGGTCTGTCATAATATAATAGAGATTGTAGTTTAACCTGGTCTGTCATAATAGAATAGAGACAGTAGATCTAGCTGGTCTGTCATAATATAATAGAGACAGTAGATCTACCTGGTCTGTCATAGTATAATAGAGACAGTAGCTCTAGCTGGTCCGTCATAGTACAATAGAGACATAGAGACAGTAGATCTAGCTGGTCTGTCATAATATAATAGAGACAGTAGATCAAGCTGGTCTGTCATAATATAATAGAGACAGGAGATCGAGCTGGTCTGTCAAAACATAATAGAGACAGTAGATCTAGCTGGTCTGTCATAATATAATAGGGACAGTAGATCTAGCTGGTCTGTCATAATATAATAGAGACAGTGTATCTACCAGGTCTGTCATAATATAACAGAGACAGTAGATCTAGCTGGTCTGTCATAATATAACAGAGACAGTAGATCTACCCGGTATGTCAAAATATAATAGAGACAGTAGATCTAGCTGGTCTGTCATAATATAATAGAGACAGTAGATCTAGCTGGTCTGTCATATTATAATAGAGACAGTAGATCTAGCTGGTATGTCATAATATAATAGGGACAGTAGATCTAGCTGGTCTGTCATAATATAATAGAGACAGTGTATCTACCAGGTCTGTCATAATATAACAGAGACAGTAGATCTACCTGGTATGTCAAAATATAATAGAGACAGTATATCTAGCTGGTCTGTCATAATATAATAGAGACAGTAGATCTACCTGGTCTGTCATAGTATAATAGAGACAGTAGATCTAGCTGGTCTGTCATAATATAATAGAGATTGTAGTTTAACCTGGTCTGTCATAATAGAATAGAGACAGTAGATCTAGCTGGTCTGTCATAATATAATAGAGACAGTAGATCTACCTGGTCTGTCATAGTATAATAGAGACAGTAGATCTAGCTGGTCCGTCATAGTACAATAGAGACATAGAGACAGTAGATCTAGCTGGTCTGTCAAATATAATAGAGACAGTAGATCAAGCTGGTCTGTCATAATATAATAGAGACAGTAGATCTTGCTGGTCTGTCAACACATAATAGAGACAGTAGATCTAGCTGGTCTGTCATAATATAATAGGGACAGTAGATCTAGCTGGTCTGTCATAATATAATAGAGACAGTGTATCTACCAGGTCTGTCATAATATAACAGAGACAGTAGATCTAGCTGGTCTGTCATAATATAACAGAGACAGTAGATCTACCCGGTATGTCAAAATATAATAGAGACAGTAGATCTAGCTGGTCTGTCATAATATAATAGAGACAGTAGATCTAGCTGGTCTGTCATATTATAATAGAGACAGTAGATCTAGCTGGTATGTCATAATATTATAGGGACAGTAGATCTAGCTGGTCTGTCATAATATAATAGAGACAGTGTATCTACCAGGTCTGTCATAATATAACAGAGACAGTAGATCTACCTGGTATGTCAAAATATAATAGAGACAGTATATCTAGCTGGTCTGTCATAATATAATAGAGACAGTAGATCTAGCTGGTCTGTCATAATATAATAGAGACAGTAGATCTACCTGGTCTGTCATAGTATAATAGAGACAGTAGATCTAGCTGGTCTGTCATAATATAATAGAGATTGTAGTTTAACCTGGTCTGTCATAATAGAATAGAGACAGTAGATCTAGCTGGTCTGTCATAATATAATAGAGACAGTAGATCTACCTGGTCTGTCATAGTATAATAGAGACAGTAGATCTAGCTGGTCCGTCATAGTACAATAGAGACATAGAGACAGTAGATCTAGCTGGTCTGTCATAATATAATAGAGACAGTAGATCAAGCTGGTCTGTCATAATATAATAGAGACAGTAGATCTTGCTGGTCTGTCAAAACATAATAGAGACAGTAGATCTAGCTGGTCTGTCATAATATAATAGGGACAGTAGATCTAGCTGGTCTGTCATAATATAATAGAGACAGTGTATCTACCAGGTCTGTCATAATATAACAGAGACAGTAGATCTAGCTGGTCTGTCATAATATAACAGAGACAGTAGATCTACCCGGTATGTCAAAATATAATAGAGACAGTAGATCTAGCTGGTCTGTCATAATATAATAGAGACAGTAGATCTAGCTGGTCTGTCATATTATAATAGAGACAGTAGATCTAGCTGGTATGTCATAATATTATAGGGACAGTAGATCTAGCTGGTCTGTCATAATATAATAGAGACAGTGTATCTACCAGGTCTGTCATAATATAACAGAGACAGTAGATCTACCTGGTATGTCAAAATATAATAGAGACAGTATATCTAGCTGGTCTGTCATAATATAATAGAGACAGTAGATCTAGCTGGTCTGTCATAATATAATAGAGACAGTAGATCTACCTGGTCTGTCATAGTATAATAGAGACAGTAGATCTAGCTGGTCCGTCATAATATAATAGAGACAGTAGATCTAGCTGGTCTGTCATAATATAATAGGGACAGTAGATCTAGCTGGTCTGTCATAATATAATAGAGACAGTGTATCTACCAGGTCTGTCATAATATAACAGAGACAGTAGATCTAGCTGGTCTGTCATAATATAACAGAGACAGTAGATCTACCCGGTATGTCAAAATATAATAGAGACAGTAGATCTAGCTGGTCTGTCATAATATAATAGAGACATTAGATCTAGCTGGTCTGTCATATTATAATAGAGACAGTAGATCTAGTTGGTCTGTCATAATACAATAGACACAGTAGATCTAGCTGGTCTGTCATAATATAATAGAGACAGTAGATCTAGCTGGTCTGTCATAATATAACAGAGACAGTAGATCTACCCGGTATGTCAAAATATAATAGAGACAGTAGATCTAGCTGGTCTGTCATAATATAATAGAGACAGTAGATCTAGCTGGTCTGTCATATTATAATAGACAGTAGATCTAGCTGGTCTGTCATAATACAATAGACACAGTAGATCTAGCTGGTCTGTCATAATATAATAGAGACAGTAGATCTAGCTGGTCTGTCATAATATAATAGAGACAGTAGATCTAGTTGGTCTGTCAAAATATAATAGAGATTGTAGTTTAACCTGGTCTGTCATAATAGAATAGAGACAGTAGATCTAGCTGGTCTGTCATAATATGATAGAGACAGTAGATCTACCTGGTCTGTCATAGTATAATAGAGACAGTAGATCGAGCTGGTCCGTCATAGTACAATAGAGACATAGAGACAGTAGATCTAGCTGGTCTGTCATAATATAATAGAGACAGTAGATCAAGCTGGTCTGTCATAATATAATAGAGACAGTAGATATACCTGGTATATCAAAATATAATAGAGATAGTAGATCTACCTGGTCTGTCATAATACAATAGAGACAGTAGATCTACCTGGTCTGTCATAATATAATAGACACAGTAGATCTAGCTGGTCTGTCATAATATAATAGAGACAGTAGATATAGCTGGTCTGTCATATTATAATAGAGACAGTAGATCTAGCTGGTCAGTCATAATATAATAGAGATAGTAGATCTACCTGGTCTGTCATAATACAATAGAGACAGTAGATCTACCTGGTCTGTCATAATATAATAGACACAGTAGATCTAGCTGGTCTATCATATTATAATAGAGACAGTAGATCTAGCTGGTCTGTCATATTATAATAGAGACAGTATATCTACCTGGTCTGTCATAGTATAATAGAAACAGTAGATCTAGCTGGTCTGTCATAATACAATAGAGACAGTAGATCTACCTGGTCTGTCACAGTATAATAGAGACAGTGTATCTACCAGGTCTGTCATAATATAACAGAGACAGTAGATCTACCTGGTATGTCAAAATATAATAGAGACAGTATATCTAGCTGGTCTGTCATAATATAATAGAGACAGTAGATCTAGCTGGTCTGTCATAATATAATAGAGACAGTAGATCTACCTGGTCTGTCATAGTATAATAGAGACAGTAGATCTAGCTGGTCCGTAATAGTACAATAGAGACATAGAGACAGTAGATCTAGCTGGTCTGTCATAATATAATAGAGACAGTAGATCAAGCTGGTCTGTCATAATATAATAGAGACAGTAGATCTAGCTGGTCTGTCAAAACATAATAGAGACAGTAGATCTAGCTGGTCTGTCATAATATAATAGGGACAGTAGATCTAGCTGGTCTGTCATAATATAATAGAGACAGTGTATCTACCAGGTCTGTCATAATATAACAGAGACAGTAGATCTAGCTGGTCTGTCATAATATAAAAGAGACAGTAGATCTACCCGGTATGTCAAAATATAATAGAGACAGTAGATCTAGCTGGTCTGTCATAATATAATAGAGACAGTAGATCTACCTGGTCTGTCATAGTATAATAGAAACAGTAGATCTAGCTGGTCTGTCATAATACAATAGAAACAGTAGATCTAGCTGGTCTGTCATAATACAATAGAGACAGTAGATCTACCTGGTCTGTCATTGTATAATAGAGACAGTAGATCTAGATGGTCTGTCATAGTACAATAGAGATATAGAGACAGTAGATCTAGCTGGTCTGTCATATTATACTAGAGACAGTAGATCTAGCTGGTCTGTCATAATATAATAGAGATTGTAGTTTAACCTGGTCTGTCATAATAGAATAGAGACAGTAGATCTAGCTGGTCTGTCATAATATAATAGAGACAGTAGATCTACCTGGTCTGTCATAGTATAATAGAGACAGTAGATCTAGCTGGTCCATAATAGTACAATAGAGACATAGAGACAGTAGATCTAGCTGGTCTGTCATAATATAATAGAGACAGTAGATCTAGCTGGTATGTCATAATATTATAGGGACAGTAGATCTAGCTGGTCTGTCATAATATAATAGAGACAGTGTATCTACCAGGTCTGTCATAATATAACAGAGACAGTAGATCTACCTGGTATGTCAAAATATAATAGAGACAGTATATCTAGCTGGTCTGTCATAATATAATAGAGACAGTAGATCTACCTGGTCTGTCATAATATAATAGAGACAGTAGATCTACCTGGTCTGTCATAGTATAATAGAGACAGTAGATCTAGCTGGTCCGTCATAATATAATAGAGACAGTAGATCTAGCTGGTCTGTCATAATATAATAGAGACAGTAGATCTACCTGGTCTGTCATAGTATAATAGAAACAGTAGATCTAGCTGGTCTGTCATAATACAATAGAGACAGTAGATCTACCTGGTCTGTCATAGTATAATAGAAACAGTAGATCTAGCTGGTCTGTCATAATATAATAGAGATTGTAGTTTAACCTGGTCTGTCATAATAGAATAGAGACAGTAGATCTACCTGGTCTGTCATAATATAATAGAGACAGTAGATCTACCTGGTCTGTCATAGTATAATAGAGACAGTAGATCTAGCTGGTCCGTAATAGTACAATAGAGACATAGAGACAGTAGATCTAGCTGGTCTGTCATAATATAATAGAGACAGTAGATCAAGCTGGTCTGTCATAATATAATAGAGACAGTGTATCTACCAGGTCTGTCATAATATAACAGAGACAGTAGATCTAGCTGGTCTGTCATAATCTAATAGAGACAGTAGATCTAGCTGGTCTGTCATAATATAATAGAGACAGTAGATCTAGATGGTCTGTCATAATATAATAGAGACAGTAGATCTAGTTGGTCTGTCAAAATATAATAGAGATTGTAGTTTAACCTGGTCTGTCATAATAGAATAGAGACAGTAGATCTAGCTGGTCTGTCATAATATAATAGAGACAGTAGATCTACCTGGTCTGTCATAGTGTAATAGAGACAGTAGATCGAGCTGGTCCGTCATAGTACAATAGAGACATAGAGACAGTAGATCTAGCTGGTCTGTCATAATATAATAGAGACAGTAGATCAAGCTGGTCTGTCATAATACAATAGAGATAGTAGATCTACCTGGTCTGTCATAATATAATAGACACAGTAGATCTAGCTGGTCTGTCATAATATAATAGAGACAGTAGATCTAGCTGGTCTGTCATAATACAATATAGATCTACCTGGTCTGTCATAATATAATAGACACAGTAGATCTAGCTGGTCTATCATATTATAATAGAGAATAGATCTACCTGGTCTGTCATAGTATAATAGAAACAGATCTAGCTGGTCTGATCTAGCTGGTCTGTCATAATATAATAGAGACAGTAGATCTAGCTGGTCTGTCATATTATAATCATCTACCTGGTCTGTATAATAGAGACAGTAGATCTAGCTGGTCTGTCATATTATAATAGAGACAGTAGATCTAGCTGGTCTGTCATATATATAGAGAATAGATCACATGTAGAGATCTAGCTGGTCTGTCATAATATAATAGAGACAGTAGATCTAGCTGGTCTGTCATATTATAATAGTATATAGTCTGGACACAGTAGATCTAGCTGGTCTGTCATAATATAATAGACAGTACAGCTGGTATGTATCTACTGGTCTGTCATAATATAATAGAGACAGTGTATCTACCAGGTCTGTCATAATATAACAGAGACAGTAGATCTACCTGGTATGTAAAATATAATAGAGACAGTATATCTAGCTGGTCTGTCATAATATAATAGAGACAGTAGATCTAGCTGGTCTGTCATAATATAATAGAGACAGTAGATCTACCTGGTCTGTCATCTACTAAACCCTTCATTATTTTAAGGGAGGGTGATTATCCACTAATAGTATTGAAGACTGCAAAAAGGCTCAGGTCTTTCAAGTTATGGATTCTTTTTTTTAAACAAGACACAGACAGGTGAACAAACTTCCATCTTCTTTTCCCATTCACGTTTCCTATTGTAAAGGATGATCTAGCTCAGCGGAACATGTGAAGGATGCATACAAGGTGATGCGGATGGACAAGGGAATGCATTGCTTTACAATGACCATCAAGGTGGACCATTTCCATGCAGATTAAATGTTTGGTCATGTGACCTACATTGCTTATTCTATGAATATGTCCATAGCGCATGATTTATGGCTTTTTCGAAGTGGGGGCGGTGGAGGGGGGGGGGGGAGATTCTTATGACATTGCTAGCAGTAAGATTTGAGTATGATTTCCAAAAATACTAAGCTTTCAGCTTACAAATGATACGTCAATATATATTTCTGATTATCATTTTTTTTTGGGGGGGGGGGGGTACACCCTGCCCTTTATCAGGTTATAGAATTGATTGGGGACTAATTTGTGGGGGAATGTAGCAGTTTTTCTGGGTGGTTAGTGATGTTTTAGTATTTTAATGTGTATATACAGTACCAGTCAAAAGTTAGAACACATCTACTCATTCAAGGGTTTTAGAACACATCTACTCATTCAAGGGTTTTAGAACACATCTACTCATTCCAGGGTTTTAGAACACATCTACTCATTCAAGGGTTTTAGAACACATCTACTCATTCCAGGGTTTTAGAACACATCTACTCATTCAAGGGTTTTAGAACACATCTACTCATTCCAGGGTTTTAGAACACATCTACTCATTCAAGGGTTTTAGAACACATCTACTCATTCAAGGGTTTTAGAACACATCTACTCATTCAAGGGTTTTAGAACACATCTACTCATTCCAGGGTTTTAGAACACATCTACTCATTCCAGGGTTTTAGAACACATCTACTCATTCCAGGGTTTTAGAACACATCTACTCATTCAAGGGTTTTAGAACACATCTACTCATTCAAGGGTTTTAGAACACATCTCCTCATTCAAGGGTTTTAGAACACATCTACTCATTCAAGGGTTTTAGAACACATCTACTCATTCAAGGGTTTTAGAACACATCTACTCATTCCAGGGTTTTAGAACACATCTACTCATTCCAGGGTTTTAGAACACATCTACTCATTCCAGGGTTTTAGAACACATCTACTCATTCAAGGGTTTTAGAACACATCTACTCATTCCAGGGTTTTAGAACACATCTACTCATTCCAGGGTTTTAGAACACATCTACTCATTCAAGGGTTTTAGAACACATCTACTCATTCAAGGGTTTTAGAACACATCTACTCATTCAAGGGTTTTAGAACACATCTACTCATTCCAGGGTTTTAGAACACATCTACTCATTCAAGGGTTTTAGAACACATCTACTCATTCCAGGGTTTTAGAACACATCTACTCATTCAAGGGTTTTAGAACACATCTACTCATTCAAGGGTTTTAGAACACATCTACTCATTCAAGGGTTTTAGAACACATCTACTCATTCAAGGGTTTTAGAACACATCTACTCATTCCAGGGTTTTAGAACACATCTACTCATTCCAGGGTTTTAGAACACATCTACTCATTCCAGGGTTTTAGAACACATCTACTCATTCCAGGGTTTTAGAACACATCTCCTCATTCCAGGGTTTTAGAACACATCTACTCATTCCAGGGTTTTAGAACACATCTACTCATTCCAGGGTTTTAGAACACATCTACTCATTCCAGGGTTTTAGAACACATCTACTCATTCAAGGGTTTTAGAACACATCTACTCATTCAAGGGTTTTAGAACACATCTACTCATTCAAGGGTTTTAGAACACATCTACTCATTCAAGGGTTTTAGAACACATCTACTCATTCCAGGGTTTTAGAACACATCTACTCATTCCAGGGTTTTAGAACACATCTACTCATTCCAGGGTTTTAGAACACATCTACTCATTCCAGGGTTTTAGAACACATCTCCTCATTCCAGGGTTTTAGAACACATCTACTCATTCCAGGGTTTTAGAACACATCTACTCATTCCAGGGTTTTAGAACACATCTACTCATTCCAGGGTTTTAGAACACATCTACTCATTCCAGGGTTTTAGAACACATCTACTCATTCCAGGGTTTTAGAACACAGCTACTCATTCCAGGGTTTTAGAACACATCTACTCATTCAAGGGTTTCACTTTATTTAGATATTTTTCATTGTAGAATAATAGTGAAGACATCAACACTATGAAATAACACATATGGAATCATGTAGTGACCAAAAATATTTTATATATGAGATTCTTCAAAGTAGCCACCCTTTGCCTTGATGACAGCTTTGCACACTCTTGATATTCTCTCAACCAGCTTCACCTGGAATGCTTTTCCAGACTCTTGTGCCATATCATAGTTTGGATGTCTTCACTATTATTCTACAATGTAGAAAATAATAAAAATATAGAAAGACACTTGAGTAGGTGTGTCCAAACCTTTGACTGGTACTGTATATAAAAATATTCAATAAACATGAATTTTGACATTTCGAGTCTGCTCTTTTCTTCATTACCATACTGATGATTCAAGTTGGATTAGATTTATATTGATCTGTTAAAACACTGAATACATGTTGTTTAGTATATTTACTACATTTAATCTTTAGTTTGTTTCTCTGAGAAGTACTATACGTTCATTTAAAGTTGTGATTTGGTTTATTTAGATACAACATTTCAATGTTGTTAACACACATTAACCAAAAACCTGATCTAATTTGCAGTAAGCCTCTGTCTGTTTGTTGTCATATCTAGTCTGTCCAGAAGCCTCTGTTTGTTGTCATATCTAGTCTGTCCAGAAGACTCTGTTTGTCTGGTCAGCTGTGCCCCGATTTTAAGTCCCAATAAGAGAATTCGGTTAAGCTGGCCCGGGCGCCTGGTGGTTGGAGATTTCACCAGTTGAAACGTGAGTGCATTTGTTTTGAAACCAGGCTGTCTCCCAGGCGTGAGCCAGGTGACATGGTGTAGTTGGCAGACGATAACGGTCTGTATACATCTGGTCTTTCTTTGGACACTGTGCTAACTAACCTAACGCAGACGACACCATTCTGTATACTTCTGGCCCTTTGGACGCTGTGTTAACTAACCTCCAGACTAGCTTCAATGCCATACAACTCTCCTTCTGTGGCCTCCAACTGCTCTTAAATGCAAGTAAAACTAAATGTATGCTCTTCAACCGATCGCTGCTCACACCTACTCTGGACGGTTCTGACTTAGAATATGTGGACTACTACAAATACCTAGGTGTCTGGTTAGACTGTAAACTTTCCTTCCAGACTCACATTAAGCATCTCCAACCCAAAATTAAATCTAGAATCAGCCTCCTATTTTGCAACAGAGCATCCTTCACTCATGCTGTCAAACATACCCTCGTAAAACTGACTATCCTACAGATTTTTTACTTTGGCGAAATGATTTACAAAATAGCCTCCAACACTCTTCTCAGCAAATTGGATGCAGTCTATCACAGTGCCACCCGTTTTGTCACCAAAGCCCCATATACTGCCCATCACTGCAACCTGTATGCTTTCGTTGGCTGGCCCTCGCTTCATATTCGTCGCCAAACCCACTGGCTCTAGGTCATCTATAAGTCTTTGCTAGGCAAAGCCCCGCCTTATCTCAACACACTGGTCACCATAGCAGCACCCAACCCATAGCACGCGCTCCAGCAGGTATATTTCACTGGTCACCCCCAAAGCTATTCCTCCTTTGGCCGCCTTTCCTTCCATTTCTCTGCTGCCAATAACTGGAACGAACTGCAAAAATCACTGACGCTGGAGACTCATATCTCCCTCATTAACTTTAAGCACCAGCTGTCAGAGCAGCTCACAGATCACTGCACCTGAACATAGCTCATCTATAAATAGCCCATCCATCTACCTCATCCCCATACTGTATTTATCTATCTTGCTTCTTTGCACCACAGTATCTCTACTTGCACATTCATCTGAACATAGCCCATCTCATCCCCCATATTTTTATTTATTTTATTTATTTTGCTCCTTTGCACCCAAGTATCTCTACTTGCACACTCATCTTCTACACATCTATCACTCCAGTGTTTAATTGCTATATTGTAATTATTTTGCCACTATGGCCTATTTATTGCCTTACCTCCCTTATCCTACCTCATTTGCACACACTGTGAAACTCTGTGTTGTTGTTTGTGCCGCACTGCTTTGCTATATCTTGGCCAGGTCACAGTTGTAAATGAGAACTTGTTCTCAACTAGCCTACCTGGTGAAATAAAAATAAATACATCTTTTTTATTTTTATTTTTATAAGCACAACCAAAACCCCCTTCCTAATCTCAAAGACCTATCTCTAAACCTCCCCCAGCACACAGATAATCATTGTCAATATTTTCTAGGAATTTTTGTAGATGTGTCAGTGTATTGTGTTTTGAGAATCTGCACAGAGAAGAATGAGGTGGTTGTGTACCTTTCAGTGTCTGTTTCTATCTCACAATCTTGTTGTTTTCCATAACCACAAGGTGTGTCCGCTCCCTCATGCTTGTATACCCAACATGCCAATTTGGGGTATGTTTCAGCAGGTCATTGTGGAAAATCTCCAGATAATCTGAGTTTTACAAAGAGTAAACGGGTAGATTAAATGTATCACATGGTCTGGAAAGTTTCCTGTGGTCCTCATGCTACATGTAAACTTCCTGTAACCCCATAACACAAACCATACAAACACTACCCAATTCATGTTTATGTGGTGCTTAATGTAAATTGAGTTATGTTACCTGTCAGCTTGCAAAACGTTTTTGCAAACTTACCTTCACCTTGTGCAGAGATAGAGGTTGGAAACACATGCTGGCGTGAATCAGATTCAGTACCATCTACCACAAAACACACAGAAATTTAACCACCCCACTAATAGTACTTCTTAGGGATAGGGGGCAGTATTCGGAAGTTCAGATGACTGACATGCCCAAAGTCAACTGCCTGTTACTCAGGCCCAGAAGCTAGGATATGCATATAGTTGGTAGTATTGGATAGAAAACACTCTGACGTTTCCAAAACTGTTAATTAACAAATATGTCTGTGAGTGTGAACAGAACTGACATGTCAGGCGAAAACCTGTGGAGAATCCATCCAGAAATGTTTTGGGTGGTTACCACCCATTGATATGCCTGTCTATTGGCAAATTAAATTAAATCCTCCCAGATTGCAGTTCCTATGGCTTCCACTAGATGTCAACAGTTTTTAGAAAAGGTTTCAGGCTGTTTTTTGAAAAATGAGCTAGAGTATGAAGTTTTTCAAGGTGGCACTCATTTTGAATGGACTGTAGTGTTGTGGTGTGAGTGGATGAGGGCGCCCACTTCGTTATTTATCTCCGGTATTGAACACAGGACACTCCGTCTTAAATTTGATGATTTATTTACATATTAGGGAACCTGAGGATTGATTAGAAACTTTGTTTGACTTGTTTGGACGAAGTTTATTGGTAACCTTTGGGATTCCTTTGTATGCATTTTGAACGAGTGGAACAGGTGGATTACTGATTCAGGCACGCCAACTAATCTGACTTTCTTTGGATATAAAGGACTTTTTCAAACAAAATTACCATTTGTTATGTAGCTGGGACCCTTAGATTGCAAACAGAGGAAGATCTTCAAAGGTAAGTGATTTATTTTATCGCTATTTCTGACTTTTGTGACACCTCTGCTGGTTCGAAAAATGTTTTTAATGCTTTGTATGCGGGGCACTGTCCTCAGATAATCGCATGGTATGCTTTCGACGTAAAGCCTTTTTGAAATCTGACAAAGTGGCTGGATTAAAAAGAAGTTACGCTTTAAAGTGACACATTTATTTTCATGAATGTTTAATATTAAAATGTTTGTATTTTGGATTTCACGCACTGCTATTTCACCGGACGTTGTCGAGGTGGGTCGCTAGCGGCACGTCTAGCCCAAAGAGGTTTTACCTCTTAAAGATCAGGCGATTGTTTTTAAACATTTTGTTAAAAATCGCGCAGAATTTCAATGTCCTGCTACTCATGCCAGGAATATAGGATATGCATATGATTAGTATGTGTGGATAGAAGACACTCTGAAGTTTCTAAAACTGGTTAAACCATGTCTGTGACTATAACAGGACGTGTTTAACAGGCGAAACCCAAGGAAAACTGTTCCCCCCCAAAAAAAAAATATCAATCTGCCAGTTGGCCGTATTGTCTATGGCAAGGGAAAATAGATAGCTCCCAGTTTACAAGTCCTACAGCTTCCACACTGTCACGCCCTGGTCAAAGTATTTTGTGTTTTTCTTTATGTATTTGGCCAGGCCAGGGTGTGACATGGGTTTTGTATGTGGTGTGTAGCTTAGTGGGATTGTAGCTTAGTGGGGTGTTCTAGGAGAGTCTATGTCTGTCTGAAGTGGTTCTCAGTCAGAGGCAGGTGTTTATCGTTGTCTCTGATTGGGAGCCATATTTAGGCAGCAATATTATTTGGTTGTATTGAGGGTGATTGTCCTGAGTGTCTTGATGTCCTTAGTCTGTGTTAGTTTGCACCAGTTAAGGCTGTTTCGGTTTTCACTACGTTTATTGTTTTGTAGAGTTTGTGTTTATTCGTGTTTACATTGTTTAAATAAACATGAATCGCAATCGACATGCTGCAGTTTGGTCCGACTCTCCTTCACCATATGAAAACCGTGACAGAATCACCCACCGTAAACGGACCAAGCAGCGTGTCAACAGGCAGGAGCAAAGAGGAGCTGCGTATTAAGGATTTCTGGACATGGGAGGAAATCCTTGACGGGGAGAGGACCCTGGGCTAAACCAGGGAGTGTAGCCGCAAAGGTGCAGCAGGAGAAGAGGAAACAGGAGCAGCCCAAAGAGGAGTACAGTATGGACTATACTTCTTGGGAGGAGATAGACAGGTGGGCGGTCGACCCAGGGAGAGTGCCGGAGCCCGCCTGGGATTCGATGGAGCAGTGCGCGGAAGGTTACAGGAGAATGAGGTTGGCGAAGCAAGCCACGACGGCGTGGACGGAAGCCCGGGAATCAGCCCCAAAAATGTATTGGGGGGCTTACAGGGAGTATGGCAACGCCAGGTAGGAGACCTGCGCAAACTCCCTGTGCTTACCGGGGGCTAGAGAGACCGGGCAGGCACCGTGTTATGCAGTGGTGCGCACGGTGTCCCCAGTGCGGGTGCATAGCCCGGTGCGGTATATTCCAGCTCCGCGTATCGGCCGGGCTAGATTGAGCGTCGAGCCAAATGCCATGAAGCCGGCTCTACGCATCTGGTCCCCAGTGCGTCTCCTTGGGCCGGGCTTACATGGCACCAGCCTTGCGCTCGGTGTCTCCGGTTCGCCTACATAGCCCAGTACGGGCTATTCCACCTCGCTGCACTGGCAGGGCGACGAGAGTATTCAACCAGGTAAGGTTGGGCAGGCTCGGTGCTCAAGAGCTCCAGTGCGCCTGCACGGTCGGTCTATCCAGTACCACCTCCACACCCCAGCCCTCCGGTAGCAGCTCCCTGCACCAGGCTTCCTGTGCGTGTCCTCGGCCCAGTACCACCAGTGCCAGCACCACGCATCAGGCCTACAGTGCGCCTCGCCTCTCTTGCGCTGTCGGAGCCTTTCTCCTCTCCTGCGCTGCCGGAGTCTCCCGCCTGTCCGGCGCCGCTGCCGGAGTCTCCCGCCTGTCCGGCGTCGCTGCCGGAGTCTCCCGCCTGTCCGGCGGGAGCGTTTTCGTCTTTTGAGCTTCTAGTCATGAAATCTATGCAGCCTACTCAATCACTTTTTATAGCTACTGTTTACAGGCCTCCTGGGCCATATACAGCGTTTCTCACTGAGTTCCCTGAATTCCTATCGGACCTTGTAGTCATAGCAGATAATATTCTAATCTTTGGTGACTTTAATATTCACATGGAAAAGTCCACAGACCCACTCCAAAAGGCTTTCGGAGCCATCATCGACTCAGTGGGTTTTGTCCAACATGTCTCTGGACCCACTCACTGTCACAGTCATACGCTGGACCTAGTTTTGTCCCATGGAATAAATGTTGTCTTAATCTTAATGTTTTCCTCATAATCCTGGACTATCGGACCACCATTTTATTACGTTTGCAATTGCAACAAATAATCTGCTCAGACCCCAACCAAGGACCATCAAAAGTCGTGCTATAAATTCACAGACAACACAAAGATTCCTTGATGCCCTTCCAGACTCCCTCTGCCTACCCAAGGACGCCAGAGGACAAAAATCAGTTAACCACCTTAATTTTGCGCAATACCCTAGATGCAGTTGCGCCCCTAAAAACTAAAAACATTTCTCATAAGAAACTAGCTCCCTGGTACACAGAAAATACCCGAGCTCTGAAGCAAGCTTCCAGAAAATTGGAACGGAAATGGCGCCACATCAAACTGGAAGTCTTCCGACTAGCTTGGAAAGACGGTACCGTGCAGTACCGAAGAGCCCTTACTGCTGCTCGATCATCCTATTTTTCTAACTTAATTGAGGAAAATAAGAACAATCCGAAATTCCTTTTTGATACCGTCGCAAAGCTAACAAAAAAGCAGCATTCCCGAAGAGAGGATGACTTTCACTTTAGCAGTGATAAATTCATGAACTTCTTTGAGGAAAAGATTATGATTATTAGAAAGCAAATTACGGACTCCTCTTTAAACCTGCGTATTCCTCCAAACCTCAGTTGTCCTGAGTCTGCACAACTCTGCCAGGACCTAGGATCAAGAGAGACGCTCAAGTGTTTTAGTACTATATCTCTTGACACAATGATGAAAATAATCATGGCCTCTAAACCTTCAAGCTGCATACTGGACCCTATTCCAACTAAACTACTGAAAGAGCTGCTTCCTGTGCTTGGCCCTCCTATGTTGAACATAATAAACGGCTCTCTATCCACTGGATGTGTACCAAACTCACTAAAAGTGGCAGTAATAAAGCCTCTTGAAAAAGCCAAACCTTGACCCAGAAAATATAAAAAACTATCGGCCTATATCGAATCTTCCATTCCTCTCAAAAATTTTAGAGACGGTTGTTGCGCAGCAACTCACTGCCTTCCTGAAGACAAACAATGTATACGAAATGCTTCAGTCTGGTTTTAGACCCCATCATAGCACTGAGACGGCTCTTATGAAGGTGGTAAATGACATTTTAATGGCATCGGACCAAGGCTCTGCATCTGTCCTCGTGCTCCTAGACCTTAGTGCTGCTTTTGATACCATCGATCACCACATTCTTTTGGAGAGATTGGAAACCCAAATTGGTCTACACGGACATGTTCTGGCCTGGTTTAGGTCTTATCTGTCGGAAAGATATCAGTTTGTCTCTGTGAATGGTTTGTCCTCTGACAAATCAACTGTAAATTTCGGTGTTCCTCAAGGTTCCTTTTTAGGACCACTATTGTTTTCACTATACATTTTACCTATTTTTTACCTAACTTTCACTGCTATGCGGATGACACACAGCTGTACATTTCAATGAAACATGGTGAAGCCCCAAAATTGCCCTCGATAGAAGCATGTGTTTCAGACATAAGGAAGTGGATGGCTGCAAACTTTCTACTATTAAACTCGGACAAAACAGAGATGCTTGTTCTAGGTACCAAGAAACAAAGAGATCTTCTGTTGAATCTGACAATTAATCTTAATGGTTGTACAGTCATCTCAAATAAAACTGTGAAGGACCTCGGCATTACTCTGGACCCTGATGTCTCTTTTGAAGAACATATCAAGACCATTCCGAGGACAGCTTTTTCCATCAACGTAATATTGCAAAAATCAGAAACTTTCTGTCCAAAAATGATGCAGAAAAATTAATCCATGCTTTTGTCACTTCTAGGTTAGACTACTGCAATGCTCTACTTTCCGGCTACCGGATAAAGCACTAAATAAACTTCAGTTAGTGCTAAATACGGCTGCTAGAATCCTGACTAGAACCAAAAAAATTTGATCATATTACTCCAGTGCTAGCCTCTCTACACTGGCTTCCTGTCAAAGCAAGGGCTGATTTCAAGGTTTTACTGCTAACCTACAAAGCATTACATTGGATTGCTCCTACCTATCTCTCTGATTGGGTCCTGCCGTACATACCTACACGTACGCTACGGTCACAAGACGCAGGCCTCCTAATTGTCCCTAGAATTTCTAAGCAAACAGCTGGAGGCAGGGCTTTCTCCTATAGAGCTCCTATAGAGCTTTTTATGGAACGGTCTGCCTACCCATGTCAGAGACGCAAATTCGGTGTCAACCTTTAAGTCTTTACTGAAGACTCATCTCTTCAGTTGGTCATATGATTGAGTGTAGTCTGGCCCAGGAGTGGGAAGGTGAACGGGAATGCTCTGGAGCAACGAACCGCCCTTGCTGTCTCTGCCTGGCCGGTTCCCCTCTTTCCACTGGGATTCTCTGCCTCTAACCATATTACAGGGGCTGAGTCACTGGCTTACTGGGGCTCTCTCATGCCGTCCCTGCAGGGGGTGCGTCACCTGAGTGGGTTGATTCACTGTTGTGGTCATCCTGTCTGGGCTGCCCCCCCCTCCCCCCTTGGGTTGTGCCGTGGCGGAGATCTTTGTGGGCTATACTCAGCCTTGTCTCAGGATGGTAAGTTGGTGGTTGAAGATATCCTTCTAGTGGTGTGGGGGCTGTGCTTTGGCAAAGTGGGTGGGGTTATATCCTTCCTGTTTGGCCCTGTCCGGGGGTGTCCTCGGATGGGACCACAGTGTCTCCTGACCCCTCCTGTCTCAGCCTCCAGTATTTATGCTGCAGTAGTTTGTGTCGGGGGCTAGGGTCAGTTTGTTATATCTGGAGTACTTATCCTGTCCTATTCGGTGTCCTGTGTGAATCTAAGTGTGCGTTCTCTAATTCTCTCCTTCTTTCTTTCTCTCTCTCGGAGGACCTGAGCCCTAGGACCGTGCCCCAGGACTACCTGACATGATGACTCCTTGCTGTCCCCGGTTCACCTGACTGTGCTGCTGCTCCAGTTTCAACTGTTCTGCCTTGTTATTATTCGACCATGCTGGTCATTTATGAACATTTGAACATCTTGGCCATGTTCCGTTATAATCTCCACCCGGCACAGCCAGAAGAGGACTGGCCACCCCACATAGCCTTGTTCCTCTCTAGGTTTCTTCCTAGGTTTTGGCCTTTCTAGGGAGTTTTTCCTAGCCACCATGCTTCTACACCTGCATTGCTTGCTGTTTGGGGTTTTAGGCTGGGTTTCTGTACAGCACTTTGAGATATCAGCTGATGTACGAAGGGCTATATAAATTAATTTGATTTGATTTGATTTTGAGCTATTGAATACACATCGCCCCGTGATCAATTTGATCGATTATTAACGTTTACTAATACCTAAAGTTGGATTACAAAAGTAGTTTGAAGTGTTTTGTCAAAGTTTATAGGCAACTTTGTTAATTTTAAAAAATGACATTGCGTTTTGTAAAGCATTTTTTTCCTGGATCAGACGTGCTTCATAAATGGACATTTTGGGTATACATGGACGGATTTAATCGGAAAAAGACCCAATTGTGATGTTTATGGGACATATAGGAGTGCCAACAAAGAAGCTCGTCAAAGGTAATGAATGTTTTATATTTTATTTCTGGGTTTTGTGTAGCACCGGCTATGCTAATTATTTTGTTTACGTCCCCTTCAGGTATTTCGGGGTGTTGCATGCTATCAGATAATAGCTTCTCATGCTTTTGCCGAAAAGCATTTTAAAAATCTGACTTGTTGGGTAGATTCACAACGAGTGTAGCTGTAATTCAGTACCCTGCATGTGTGTTTTAATGAAAGTTTGAGTTTTAGCAAGTACTATTAGCATTTGGCGTTGTGCATTTGCATTTCCTGTTGGCAAGGTGGGGACGCAGACGTCTCACAGCCTTAAAACCATTTAAGGTTAGGCAGAATACTGCCCCCTTTGGAGGAATTGCGTGCCCATAGTAAACTGAAACAAATCTGTCCAAAATTGCTAAAATATGCATATAATAATTATTATTGGATAGAAAACACTCTAAATCTTCTAAAACCGTTTGAATTATGTCTGTAAGTATAGCAGAACTCACAGGGCAGGCAATCTCCCAAACTATTTTTGGGAGCCTCAAACTTGGGGCAACTTTGACGTCATCGCCCCCACCCTTCCCAACCAGCTATGGATCTGGAGACACTTTCTATGTCTTCCACTAGATGTCCTCATTCAGTTCAGCATTTAATTGTGCAAATCCCGCGTGTTTTGAGCCTTTAGTAGGCAAAAGACTGAGTGTCGTGAGAAAATTCAAGGTTACGGAGCGCGCTTTCTGGAGACACGTTCCTTTGTTCCAGATCGCCTGCCAAGAAGCACGTTCGTCCGAGAGATAATAGTTTTGTACATTTAGAACATCTTAAATCTTGATTCTGCACTTAGTTTGACCAGTTTAGTCGACATATAATATGTAATTTTGAAGTTTTGATGCGCAACTGTTCGTGACCAGAAGTAATTTTTGGTAGTATTTCAGCTGGAACTTGCAGCATATGCTAATACAAAGACACACGAATTGAAACCAAACGATGTTTTTGGTAAGTATGACTTCTTCCACTACATTATGATCGAAGACCATCAAAGGTAAGGGAATATTTATGTTGTAATTTTGTGTTTCTGTTGACTCCAACATAGTGGAGAAATATTGCTTATGTCTGAGCGCCGTCTCAGATTATTGAAAAACGAATGATTTCTGTAACGTTAAAAAGAAATGTGACAAAGTGATTGCATTAAGAAGCAGTGTATCTTTCTAACTATATGTAGAACATGTATATTTAGTCAAAGTTTATGATGTGTATTGCTGTTATCTGGCGTTATCTGGCGGAGTTATATATATCATTTCTCCGGACATTTTTAGCATGTTCTGGCGTCAATGTAAACGGTGTTTTATGGATATAAATAGCATATTATTGAAAAAAACATAAATGTACTGTAATGTAACATGTCCTATTACTGTCATCTGATGAAGATTTTCAAAAGATTAGTGAATTATTTTTCTTTTAATCCTGCGTTTGTGATTGCATCTTTTGTTCGACAAAATGGCTACATATCGTCTGTGTCTTTGGTGGTGGTTAGACATAAATATGTGCTATGTTTTCGCTGTAAAACATTTAGAAATCTGACTTGCTGGGTAGATGAACAAGTTGTTTATCTTTCATTTGAGCTATTGGGCTTGTTAATGTGTGGAGGTTAAATATTTCTACGAATATTTTTGCATTCTGTGCGCCTTCTTTTGAGTTGAGCGTGTGTGTGGGGGGTGCCCTTGGGGAACCTGGTAGCGTGAACAAGTTAAGAGGATATTTTGGTCTTTTGGTCCTAGACTTGGCTCTCCGGTACCGTTTGCCATGCGGTAGCAGAGAAAACAGTCTATGACTTGGGTGACTAGAGTCTCTGACAATTTTATTGGCTTTCCTCTGACACCACCTAGTATAGGTCTTGCAGGAAGCTTGGCCCCAGTGATGTACTGGGATGTAGGCACTACCCTCTGTAGCGCCTTATGGTCAGATGCCAAGCAGTTGCCATACCAGGCAGTGATGCAACTATTCAGGATGCTCTTGATGGTGCCACTATATGACTTTTGCGGATCTGGGGACCCATGCCAAATCTTTTCAGTCTCCTGAGAGGGAAAAGGGATTGTCGTGTCCTCTTAAAGACTGTCTTGGTGTGTTTGGACCATGAAAGTTTGTTGGTGATGTGGACACCAAGGAACTTGAAACTCTTGACCCGCTCCACTACAGCCTCGTCGATGTTAATAGGGGCCTGATCGGCCCTCCTTTTCCTGTAGTCCACGATCAGCTCCTTTGTCTTGCTCACATTGAGGGAGAGGTTGATGTGCTGGCACCACTGCCAGGTCTCTGACCTCCTCCCTATAGGCTGTCTCATTGTTGTCGGTGATCAGGCTGTAGCGGTATTTATTAGAGAGGGTAAAGAAAGATTTTGTTTGGCCACCAGGCAGGTATTAACCATGCCGAAAGGAAAAAAGTAGAATAGTGAGAGTACCACTACCAGACCCACACACATCAGCAGAAGAGACTGCCTAGTGTAGCCTGTTTACCAGATAGCCAGTGAAGAGATAAGAGAATACACACCCTATAGAACCCACATCATAGCACAGGGGTAACCCCACCCAGAATACCTCATACAATAATAATAATAATAATAATAAGGCGATTAAACAGCAACTTCATACAAGAAAGAACCCAGTCATCAACAGGATTTGCAAGAATCTGTATTATCTTCCAGTGGATGAGTGCAGAGGGTATGAATGTGGGGGGTGTTCATAGACACAACAAAGGCCTTAAAAATGTCCACAATCTTCTCGGCCACATGTCATTAGTTCACCTCACCTCAGTACAGTTCACATAACAATGCATAACTTGCAAAGCAACCTCCTTTTAACTAAAATGTCCACCCAAATACTTCTGGCAGGGCAATAATAGTCCAGCTCTAATGAACTTCAATGGGAAGTGCATTTGAAAAATAGAAAGTCTGGTTGCAGGGTAAAGCACTGGAACGATAGAGGAAGAGAAAGAGAGAAAGAGAACAAGAGAGATCTTAGCTGTGGTCTTCAGGCATGCCGGTGTACTGTCTGACCGTCCGATGGTTTGTATGTTAAAGCTTCGCAACAAGGTTGCTACTAATCCATGCGATCCATAACGGGCACGACCTAGATAAATACTTTATAAACTACACACACTGAGAACAAACAAAACTTCTGCAGCACAGCACACACAATCACACTGTCGTGCCACCCAAGAGCTCCTCCCCAAAGAGCTGAATGAGCTCTCTTTATTTCCTCCTTCCTTACTGCTCATGCGCTCTTAAAGTGGCAGCGCACGGTGAAGGCTCCGTGCAGATTTCGCCACAAGGCATACTGCTGTTGTGCCATCAGCAAACTTAATGATGGTGTTGGAGTCATGTTTGGCCATGCAATCATGGCTGAACAGGGAGTACAGGAGGGGACTAATCACGCACACCTGAGGGGCTCCAGTGTTAAGGATCAGCGTGACAGACATGTTGTTGCCCACCCTTACCACCTGGGGCGGCACGTCAGAAAGTCCAGGATCCAATTGCAGAGGTAGGTGTTTAGTCCCAGGGTCCTTAGCATGGTGATGAGCTTCGTGGGCACTATGGTGTTAAACGCTGAGCTGTAGTCAATGAACAGCATTCTCACATAGGTGTTCCTTTTGTCCAGGTGGTAAAGGGCAGTGTGGAGTGCGATTGAGAATTTTTTATTTTTTTATTTTATTTATTTATTTCACCTTTATTTAACCAGGTAGGCTAGTTGAGAACAAGTTCTCATTTGCAACTGCGACCTGGCCAAGATAAAGCATAGCAGTGTGAACAGACAACACAGAGTTACACATGGAGTAAACAATTAGCAAGTCAATAACACAGTAGAAAAATGGGCAGTCTATATACAATGTGTGCAAAAGGCATGAGGAGGTGGCGAATAATACAATTTTGCAGATTAACACTGGAGTGATAAATGATCAGATGGTCATGTACAGGTAGAGAGATACTGGTGTGCAAAAGAGCAGGAAAGTAAATAAATAAAAACAGTATAAAAACAGTATGGGAATGAGGTAGGTGAAAATGGGTGAGCTATTTACCTATAGACTATGTACAGCTGCAGCGATCGGTTAGCTGCTCGGATAGCTGATGTTTGAAGTTGGTGAGGGAGATAAAAGTCTCCAACTTCAGCGATTTTGCAATTCGTTCCAGTCACATGCAGCAGAGTACTGGAACGAAAGGCGGACAAATGAGGTGTTGGCTTTAGGGATGATCAGTGAGATACACCTGCTGGAGCGCGTGCTACGGATGGGTGTTGCCATCGTGACCAGTGAACTGAGATAAGGCGGAGCTTTACCTAGCATGGACTTGTAGATGACCTGGAGCCAGTGGGTCTGGCGACGAATATGTAGTGAGGGCCAGCCGACTAGAGCATACAAGTCGCAGTGGTGGGTGGTATAAGGTGCTTTAGTGACAAAACGGATGGCACTGTGATAGACTGCATCCAGTTTGCTGAGTAGAGTGTTGGAAGCCATTTTGTAGATGACATCGCCGAAGTCGAGGATCGGTAGGATAGTCAGTTTTACTGGGGTAAGCTTGGCAGCGTGAGTGAAGGAGGCTTTGTTGCGGAATAGAAAGCCGACTCTTGATTTGATTTTTGATTGGAGATGTTTGATGTGAGTCTGGAAGGAGAGTTTGCAGTCTAGCCAGACACCTAGGTACTTATAGATGTCCACATTCAAGGTCGGAACCATCCAGGGTGGTGATGCTAGTCGGGCATGCGGGTGCAGGCAGCGATCGGTTGAAAAGCATGCATTTGGTTTTACTCGCGTTTAAGAGCAGTTGGAGGCCACGGAAGGAGTGCTGTATGGCATTGAAGCTCGTTTGGAGGTTTGATAGCACAGTGTCCATTGACGGGCCGAAAGTATATAGAATGGTGTCGTCTGCGTAGAGGTGGATCAGGGAATTGCCCGCAGCAAGAGCAACATCATTGATATATACAGAGAAAAGAGTCGGCCCGAGAATTGAAACCTGTGGCACCCCACAGAGACTGCCAGAGGACCGGACAGCATGCCCTCCGATTTGACACACTGAACTCTGTCTGCAAAGTAATTGGTGAACCAGGCAAGGCAGTCATCCGAAAAACCGAGGCTGTTGAGTCTGCCGATAAGAATATGGTGATTGACAGAGTCGAAAGCCTTGGCGAGGTCGATGAAGACGGCTGCACAGTACTGTCTTTTATCGATGGCGGTTATGATATCATTTAGTACCTTGAGTGTAGCTGAGGTGCACCCGTGACCGGCTCGGAAACCAGATTGCACAGCGGAGAAGGTACGGTGGGATTCGAGATGGTCAGTGACCTGTTTGTTGACTTGGCTTTCGAAGACCTTAGATAGGCAGGGCAGGATGGATATAGGTCTATAGCAGTTTGGGTCCAGGGTGTCTCCCCTTTGAAGAGGGGGGATGACTGCGGCAGCTTTCCAATCCTTGGGGATCTCAGACGATATGAAAGAGAGGTTGACCAGGCTGGTAATAGGGGTTGCGACAATGGCGGCAGATAGTTTCAGAAATAGCGGGTCCAGATTGTCAAGCCCAGCTGATTTGTACGGGTCCAGGTTTTGCAGCTCTTTCAGAACATCTGCTATCTGGATTTGGGTAAAGGAGAACCTGGAGAGGCTTGGGTGAGGAACTACGGGGGGCGGAGCTGTTGGCCGAGAATGCGTCATCTGTGGATCTGTTGGGGCGATATGCGGGTGGAGTGGGTCTAGGGTATCCGGGAGGATGCTGTTGAAGTGAGCCATGACCAGCCTTTCAAAGCACTTCATGGCTACAGATGTGAGTGCCGGTAATCATTTAGGCAGGTTACCTTCGCTTCCTTGGTCAAAGGGACATCATTTACATTTTACATTTAAGTCATTTAGCAGACGCTCTTATCCAGAGCGACTTACAAATTGGTGGTCTGCTTGAAACATGTAGGTATTACAGACTCAGTCAGGAGAGGTTGATAATGTCAGTGAAGGCACTTGTCAGTTGGTCCATGAATGCTTTGAGTACACGTCCTGGTAATCTGTATGGCCCCGCGGCTTTATGAATGTTGACCTGTTTAAACGTCTTGCTCACATCGGCTACTGAGAGAGTTATCACGAGAGTTATCACAAATTCTCATGAATGCTTCAGTGTTGCTTGCCTCAAAGCGAGCATAAAAGGCATTTAGCTCCTCTGATAGGCTCGCGTCACTGAGCAGCTCGCGTCTGGGTTTCCCTTTGAAGTTTGTCATAGTTTTCAAGCCCTGCTACATCCGACAAGCGTCAAAGCCCGGTGAAGTAGGATTCAATGTTAATCCTGTATTGACGCTTTGCTTGTTTGATGGTTTCTTTGAGGGTATAGCAGGATTTCTTATAAGCGTCCAGATTAGTGTCTCGCTCCTTATCCTCTTGAAACTAAGGGGCACTATTTTTATTTTTGGTAAAATAATGTTCCCAAAGTAAACCGCCTATTTCTCAGGACCAGATGCTAGAATATGCATATAATTGACAGCTTAGGATAGAAAACACTCTAAAGTTTCCAAAACTGTCAAAATATTGTCTGTGGGTATAACAGAACTGATATTGCAGACGAAACCCTGAGGAAAATCCCATCAGGAAGTGCTTCTTATTTTTAAACTGTTGGGTTCCTATGCACCACTATTGGCCATTGAAAGGGATATCAACGAGATTCCTTTTTCTACGTATTCGAAGGTGTCTACAGCATTTTGACGTAGTTTGATGCCTTTATGTTGAAGAATGAGTGTAAACGACTACATTGCGTAAGTGGTCACTTGAGGGCTCTGAGTGATTCTTGCGTAAAAGACAGAGGTAGTCATTTTTCCTCTCGCTCCTACTGAAAAGCCAATTGTCCTGGTTGATATATTATCGAATAGATATTTGAAAAACACCTTGAGGCTTGATTATGAAAAAAGTTTGCCATGTTTCTGTCGATATTATGGACATAATTTTGAATTTTTTTTCGGCGTTGTCGTGACCGCTATTTCCGGTGGATTTCTCAACATAACGTGACCAACAAAGGGTATTTTGGGTATAAAAATAATCTTTATGGAACAAAATGAACATTTGCTGTCTAACTGGGAGTCTCGTCAGTGAAAACTTCCAAAGATCATCAAAGGTAAAACGGTTAATTTGATTGCTTTTCTGTTTTTCGTGACCAAGCTTCCTGCTGCTAGCTGGACATAATGCTATGCTAGGCTATCGATAAACTTACACAAACGCTTGTCTTCCTTAACAAAGCCATCACCTACAGAGAGATGAACATGGAGTAGAGTCCCCTAAGCAAGCTGGTCCAGGGGCTCTGTTCACAAACACACCCCACAGAGCCCCAGGACAGCAGCACAATTAGACTCAACCAAATCATGAAATCAAAAAGATAATTACTTGACACATTGGAAAGAATTAACAAAAAAACAGAGCAAACTGGAATGCTATTTGGCCCTAAACAGAGAGTACACAGTGGCAGAATACCTGACCACTGTGACTGACTAAACTTAAGGAAAGCTTTGACTATGTATAGACTTAGTGAGCATAGCCTTGCTATTGAGAAAGGCCGCCGTAGACAGACATGGCTCTCAAGAGAAGACAGGCTATGTGCTCACTGCCCATAAAATGAGGTGTAAACTGAGCTGCACTTTCTAACCTCCTGCCCAATGTATGACCATATTAGAGATACATATTTCCCTCCAGATTACACAGATCCACAAAGAATTCGAAAACAAGTCCAATTTTGATAAACTCCCATATCTACTGGGTGAAATTCCACAGTGTGCCATCACAGCAGCAACATTTGTAACCTGTTGCCACAAGTAAAGGGCAACCAGTGAAGAACAAACACCATTGTAAATACAACCCATATTTATGCGTATTTATTTTCCCTTGTGTACTCACAACCATTTGTACAATGTTACAACACTATATATATATGGCAATATATATATATATATATATACTGCTCAAAAAAATAAAGGGAACACTAAAATAACACATCCTGGATCTGAATGAAATATTATTATTAAATACTTTTTCTTTACATAGTTGAATGTGCTGACAACAAAATCACACAAAAATGATCAATGGAAATCAAATTGATCAACACGTGTGGCCTCACGTGCCTGTATGACCTCCCTACAACGCCTGGGCATGCTCCTGATGAGGTGGCAGGTGGTCTCCTGAGGATCTCCTCCCAGAACTGGACTAAAGCATCTGCCAACTCCTGGACAGTCTGTGGTGCACCGTGGCGTTGGTGGATGAAGCGAGACATGATGTCCCAGGTGTGCTCATTTGGATTCAATTCTGGGGAACGGGCGGGCCAGTCCATAGGATCAATGCCTTCCTCTTGCAGGAACTGCTGACACACTCCAGCCACATGAGGTCTAGCATTGTCTTGCATTAGGAGGAACCCAGGGCCAACCGCACCAGCATATGGTCTCACAAGGGGTCTGAGGATCTCATCTCGGTACCTAATGGCAGTCAGGCTACCTCTGGCGTGCACATGGAGGGCTGTGTGGCCCCCAAAGAAATGCCACCCCACACTATGACTGACCCACCACCAAATCGGTCATGCTGGAGGATGTTGCAGGCAGCAGAACGTTCTCCACGGCGTCTCCAGACTCTGTCACGTCTGTCACATGTGTTCAGTGTGAATCTGCTTTCAACTGTGAAGAGCACAAGGAGCCAGTGGCGAATTTTGCCAATCTTGGTGTTCTCTGGCAAATGCCAAACGTCCTGCACTGTGTTGGGCTGTAAGCACAATCCCCACCTGTGGTCGTCGGGCCCTCATACCACCCTCATGGAGTCTGTTTCTGACCGTTTGAGCAGACACATGCACATTTATGGCTTGCTGGAGGTCATTTTGCAGGGCTCTGGCAGTGCTCCTCCTGCTCCTCCTTGCACAAAGGCGGAGGTAGCGGTTCTGCTGCTGGGTTGTTGCCCTCCTACGGCCTCCTCCACGTCTCCTGATGTACTGGCCTGTCTCCTGGTAGCGCCTCCATGCTCTGGACACTACGCTGACAGACACAGCAAACCTTCTTGCCACAGCTCGCATTGATGTACCATCCTGGATGAGCTGCACTACCTGAACCACTTGTGTGAGTTGTAGACTCCGTCTCATGCTACCACTGGACTAAAAGCACCACCAGCATTCAAAAGTGACCAAAACATCAGCCAGGAAGCATAGGAACTGAGAAGTGGTCTATGGTCACCACCTAAAGAACCACTCCTTTATTGGGGGTGTCTTGCTAATTGCCTATAATTTCCACCTGTTGTCTATTCCATTTGCACAACAGCATGTGGAATGTATTGTCAATCAGTGTCGCTTCCTAAGTGGACAGTTTGATTTCACAGAAGTGTGATTGACTTGGAGTTACATTGTGTTGTTTAAGTGTTCCCTTTGTTTTTTTGAGCAGTGTATATATTATGACATTTGTAATGTCTTTATTGTTTTGAAACTTCTGTATGTGTAATGTTTACTGTTAATTTTTATTGGTTATTTCACTTTTGTATATTATCTACCTCACTTGCTTTGACGATGTTAACACGTTTCCCATGCAAATAAAGCCCCTTGAATAGATACTGTATATTCTATAGATAGATAGATAGATAGATAGATAGATAGATAGTGGGGATGACAAGTATTTGATACACTGCTGATTTTGCAGGTTTTCCTACTTACAAAGCATGTAGAGGTCTGTAATTTTTATCATAGGTACACTTCAATGGTGAGAGACAAAATCTAAAACAAAAATCCAGAAAATCATTGTATGATTTTTAAGTAAATAATTTGCATTTTATTTCATGACGTAAGTATTTGATGACCTAGCAACCAGTAAGAATTCTGGCTCCCACAGAGCTGTTCGTTTTCTTTAAGAACCCCTCCTGTTCTCCACTCATTACCTGTATAAAAGACACCTGTCCACACACTCAATTAAACTGACTCCATCTCTCACAATGGCCAAGACCAGCGAGCTGTGTATGAACATCAGGGGTAAATTGTAGACCTGCACAAGGCTGTGATGGGCTACAGGACAATAGGCAAGCAGCTTGGTGAGAAGGCAACAACTGTTGACGCAATTATTAGAAAATGGAAGAAGTTCAAGATGACGGTCAATCACCCTCGGTCTGGGGCTCCATGCAAGATCTCACCTCGTGGGGCATCAATGATCATGAGGAAGGTGGTCCTTCTGTAGCACAGTTGGTAGAGCATGGCGCTTGTAACGCCAGGGTAGTGGGTTCGATTCCGGGACCACTCATACGTAGAATGTATGCACACATGACTGTAAGTCGCTTTGGATAAAAGCGTCTGCTAAATGGCATATATTATTATATTATATTAGGTGATGGATCAGCCCAGAACTACACGGCAGGACCTGGTCAATGACCTGAAGAGATCTGGGACCACAGCCTCAAAGAAAACCATTAGTAACACACTACGCCGTCATGGATTAAAATCAAGCCAGCGCATGTCCAGGACCATCTGAAGTTTGCCAATGACTATCTGGATGATCCAGAGGAGGAATGGGAGAAGGTCATGTAGTCTAATGAGACAAAAATATAGCTATTTGGTCTAAACTCCACTCGCCATGTTTGGAGGAAGAAGAAGGATGAGTACAACCCCACGAACACCATCCCAACCGTGAAGCATGGAGGTGGAAACATCATTCTTTGGGGATGCTTTTCTGCAAAGGGGACAGGGCGACTGCACCGTATTGAGGAGGATGGATGGGGCCATGTATCACGAGATCTTGGCCAACAACCTCCTTCCCTCAGTAAGAGCATTGAAGATGGGTCGTGGCGGGGTCTTCCAGCATGACAACGACCCGAAACACACAGCCAGAGCAACTAAGTAGTGGCTCCGTAAGAAGCATCTCAAGGTCCTGGACTGGCCTAGCCAGTCTCCAGACCTGAACCCAATAGAAAATCTTTGGAGGGAGCTGAAAGTCTGTATTGCCCAGCGCCAGCCCCAGCACCTGTATGGAGGAGTGGGCCAAAATCCCTGCTGCAATGTGTGCAAAGAACTGGTCAAGAACTACAGGAAACGTATGATCTCTGTAATTGCAAACAAAGGATTCTGTACCAAATATTAAGTTTTGCTTTTCTGATGTATCAAATACCTATGTCATACAATAAAATGCAAATTAATTACTTAAAAAAATCATACAATGTGATTTTCTGGATTCTCGTTTTAGACTCCGTCTCTCACAGTTGAAGTGTACCGATGATAAAATTACAGACCTCGACATTCCTTGTAAGTATGAAAACCTGTCACGCCCTGACCTGAGTATTCTTTTTTTCTTTCTACATTTTGGTTAGGTCAGGGTGTGAGGGAGGTGATATGTGTGTTTTTGTCTCATCTACGTTGTTTGTACTGTCTAGGGGTTTTGTAGATTTATGAGGTTGTTTTCATCTAGGTGTTTATGTAGGTCTATGGTTGCCTAGATTGGCTCTCAATTAGGCGTTTATCGTTGTCTCTGATTGGGAACCATATTTAGGCAGCCATCTTCTTTGGGTATTTCGTGGGGTATTAGTTCTGTCTAGTTGCATGTTAGCACTATGTTTCATTAGCAGTCACGCTGTTTTGTTAGCTTGTTCAGTTAACTTCGTGTTTTTCGTCATTCAATAAAAGAATGCAGTCATAGCACGCTGCGCTTTGGTCCACTTCTTACGACGATCGTGACAAATCCTGCAAAATTGGCAGTGTATCAAATACTTGTTCTCCCCACTGTATATAGATATATATATAGATAGATGCTGTAGATAGATAGATAGATAGATAGATAGATAGATAGATAGATAGATAGATAGATAGATAGATAGATGCTGTAGATAAATATATATATATATATATATGCTAAAGATAGATGCTGTAGATATATATATAGATAGATGCTGTAGATATATATATATATAGATATATATATATATATGCTGTAGATAGATATGTATATATATATATATACTGTATATCTATAGAGATAGATGCTATAGATGTGTATATATATATATAGATAGATTCCATCCTCATCTCTGCTCTGCTTTGTCTTTCTGTTTCTGTGACTGTTGGACTTTACTATTGGAATGCAGGATTCCCTGATAAACATCGTCAGTTATTGCTGAGTAGATTATCCTGGCTAAATATATACAATGAAATGACTTCACTTGTATAAATGCCCAGTACCAAATCATTTAAGCTATCTGAATCAAAACACAATCTTTGTCAATATATTTCCTGTGCCTCAGTTCTCTGTCTCTCTCCTTTGCTCTGTGGACCCGTAGAGGGCGACTGTGAGGGAAGCTCTGATTGGCTGCAGCAGTTTTCCAGCGGCACCTCAGAAAGCCAATAGTAAGATAGAGATGTTTTCCCGGTTCGGGGTGTGTATAAAAGACTTCCCCGTCAAGATGCCGGTAGGACTGACCAGGACCATATCAAGACAAGAAGCCCTCAGAAGAGTTCTGAAACAACATCCAACTGAACTCCTGTGTGTGTCAGGGACTAGGCTACCGGTAGGTAACTTACCTGTAATGGAGTCATACTTGACTTCACTTAGGATACTGTTAGTACAAACTGTCTATGCTGAATAGATTACAATAGGTGTTAATGTTGTATGTTAATTAATGGGCTATAGAGTTACTGTTATTTCTTGTTATTCTTTTTTCTGTGTTAATAATAAGATATAGAAGCTTGGAATAACTAATCTTTGTACTTCCATTGGTGAAACCATGTATTTCTCTGGGCGTGAGGGATGTGGACCCGAGTTTAATAGAAGAAGATCTGGGCAACATAATTTATTAATGGACCATGTTGCTGAATTCAGCTGTCCGCTAACTGTCTAGGTCATTATGAGCTAATGGTTTGTCCTTATTCTCTCAAGCAGTTTTGTCTCCAGAGTTATGATTAGAAGAGTGCCGACGGGTCACAAACCATCAGTTTGTTTGCAGTGCTATTGTGTTGCGGATAGGATGCACCGTTGGGCAGATAATGTATTGAGAGAGAGAGAGAGAGAGAGAGAGAGAGAGAGAGAGAGAGAGAGAGAGAGAGAGAGAGAGAGAGAGAGAGAGAGAGAGAAGAACCAGCGAAACTAACTCTCCCCACTTACACTGTCTGTTGTGGGAGACTTTGATACTGTAGCTGAACATGGGCTACCGACGTGTCACTGCTGTTAATGTGTAACTATCTACAATATAATCTAGAGGTGTTACCTAGGTAATTACACCAGGTCAGTATGTGTCCTATAGCTGAGGGCAGAGGAGGAAGAAGAGGGTTGAGAAAGAGTGTAAGGGGAGGAAACGAAGGACTCTCACCCTCACGAAGAGACAGCGGAAGAAAAGAGAGAGAGTTGCATATGAATCAGCCTAAAGGTCAAGAACCACGTGGTCACATGGTTTCACCTTTAGAGTTGTGAGATGTAATGGTGGGGGGTCAGCGAAGGTTCCTCTGGTGGTCAACTGTCAGACACTTCAATAATATAGAGGACCATGAGCATCTATAACGTAGCAGTAATTCATATACATGTACTGTAACTCTCTCTCTCTCTCTCTCTCTCTCTCTCTCTCTCTCTCTCTCTCTCTCTCTCTCCCTCTCTCTCTCTCTGTCTCTCTCTCTCTCTCTCTCTCTCTCTCTCTCTCTCTCTCTCTCTCTCTCTCTCTCTCTCTCTCTGTCTCTCTCTCTCTGTCTCCTCTCTCTCTCTCTCAATTCAATTCAAGGGCTTTATTGGCATGGGAAACATGTGTTAACATTGCCAAAGCAAGTGAGTAGACAACATACAAAGTGAATATATAAAGTGAAAAACAACAAAAATGAACAGTAAACATTCTCTCTCTCTCTCTCTCTCTCCTCTCTGTCTCCACAGCCCCGTGAACCCTGATCACCAGACTACTAGCTGAGGGTCTCTTGTCACTAAACATTTGCTGCTTCCCTCACTTCTCCTCACTTTCAGCTCTCCCAGTTCTCTGAACTTTGACCTCAGGCCTCTAGACTCACCGTTCATTGAACTTTGACCTCAGGCCTCGAGACTCACGTTCTCTGAACTTCGACCTCAGGCCTCTAGACTCCCCGTTCTCTGAACTCCGACCTCAGGCCTCTAGACTCCCCATTTCTCTCCCTTATTCTCCACTCCTGTCTGGTCATGGCTCCGTCCCTGGCCACAGCATTTGCCAGGCGGTGGTGGATGGCGGTGACAGCCATCATAGAAAACCTGCTGTTCTCAGCTGTCCTGCTGGGCTGGGGATCACTACTCATCATGCTCAAGTCTGAAGGCTACTACTCCTACATGTGCAATGGAGAAGGTAAGCGCACCACCTTTAATCAAATCAAATTGATTCAAATTTATTTACATCAGCTGATGTCACAAAGTGCTGTACTGAAACCCAGCCTAAAACCCCAAACAGCAAGCAATGCAGGTGTAGAAGCACGGTGGCTAGGAAAAACTCCCTTGAAAGGCCAAAATCTAGGAAGACACCTAGAGAGGAACCAGGCTATGTGGGGTGGCCAGTCCTCTTTTGGCTGTGCCGGGTGGAGATTATAACAACATGGCCAAGATGTTCAAATGTTCATAAATGACCAGCAGGGTCATATAATAATAATCACAGTAGTTGTCGAGGGTGCAGGAGTAAATGTCAGTTGGCTTTTCATAGCCGATCATTAAGAGTATCTCTACCGCTCCTGCTGTCTCTAGAGAGTTGATAACAGCAGGTCTGGGACAGGCTGCACGTCCGGTGAACAGGTCAGGGTTCCATAGCCACAGGCAGAACAGTTGAAACTGGAGCAGCAGCACGACCAGGTGGACTGGGGACAGCAAGGAGTCATCATGCCAGGTAGTCCTGAGGCATGGTCCTAGGGATCAGGTCCTCCGAGAGAGAGAAAGAAAGAGAGAGAGAATTAGAGAGAGCATACTTAAATTCACACAGGACACCGGATAAGACAGGAGAAGTACTCCAGATATAACAAACTGACCCTAGCCCCGACATATAAACTACTGCAGCATAAATACTGGAGGCTGAGACAGGAGGGGTCAGGAATTTCTCCACAACCTTTAATGAACTTCTCCACAACCTTGTATAAACTTCTCAACAACCTTCAATGAACTTCTCCACAACCTTCAATGAACTTCTCCACAACCTTCAATAAACTTCTCCACAACCTTTTATAAACTTCTCCAGAACCTTTATGAACTTCTCCACAACCTTCAATTAACTTCTCCACAACCTTTTATAAACTTCTCCACACCCTTTAATGAACTTCTCCACAACCTTTTATAAACTTCTCAACAACCTTCAATGAACTTCTCCACAACCTTCAATGAACTTCTCCACAACCTTCAATAAACTTCTCCACAACCTTTTATAAACTTTTCCACAACCTTTTATAAACGTCTCCACAACCTTTATAAACTTCTCCACAACCTTTTATAAACTTCTCCACAACCTTTTATAAACTTCTCCAGAACCTTTATGAACTTCTCCACAACCTTCAATTAACTTCTCCACAAACGTTAATACACATCTCCACAACTTGTAGCAGGGTGATTATTCAGAGTACTGTGAATGTGAGAACCGTGTTTCACGTTCTCCTGAATGTGAGTGGTTCCTACATTAACACATGAACATCTCTGTAACAGTCTCTCTCGCTGACATCACTCACCTCTCACACATATATTAAAGGCTGTATTTCATCTAGAAAGATGAAACATTACACATTCAGAAATGTGAAAAGAAATGTAAAGGAACATCAGGTGCCTATGAGGACCCCAGGAACATTAGGTGTCCATGAGGGAGGACCCCAGGAACATTAGGTATCTAGGAGGGAGGTCCCCGGGAACATTAGGTATCTAGGAGGACCCCAGGAACATTAGGTATCTAGGAGGACCCCAGGAACATTATGTATCTATGAGGACCCCAGGAACATTAGGTGTCCATGAGGGGAGGTCCCCAGGAACATTAGGTATCTAGGAGGACCCCAGGAACATTAGGTATCTAGGAGGACCCCAGCAACATTAGGTGTCCATGAGGAGGTCCCGGGGAACATTAGGTATCTAGGAGGACCCCAGGAACATTAGGTGTCCATGAGGGAGGACCCCAGGAACATTAGGTATCTAGGAGGACCCCAGGAACATTAAGTGTCTAGGAGGGAGGTCCCCAGGAACATTAGGTATCTAGGAGGGAGGACCCCAGGAACATTAGGTATCTAGGAGGACCCCAGGAACATTAGGTGTCGAGGAGGACCCCAGGAACATTAGGTATCTATGAGGGAGGACCCCAGGAACATTAGGTATCTAGGAGGGAGGACCCCAGGAACATTAGGTATCTATGAGGAGGACCCCAGGAACATTAGGTGTCGAGGAGGACCCCAGGAACATTAGGTATCTAGGAGGGAGGACCCCAGGAACATTAGGTGTCTAGGAGGACCCCAGGAACATTAGGTATCTAGGAGGACCCCAGGAACATTAGGTATCTATGAGGGAGGACCCCAGAAACATTAGGTGTCTAGATGGGAGGACCCCAGGAACATTAGGTATCTAGGAGGTCCCCAGGAACATTAGGTGTCTAGATGGGAGGACCCCAGGAACATTATGTATCTATGAGGGAGGACCCCAGGAACATTAGGTGTCTAGATGGGAGGACCCCAGGAACATTAGGTGTCCATGGTGAGGACCCCAGGAACATTAGGTATCTAGGAGGACCCCAGGAACATTAGGTATCTAGGAGGACCCCAGGGAACATTAGGTGTCTAGGAGGACCCCAGGAACATTAGGTATCTAGGAGGACCCCAGGAACATTAGGTATCTATGAGGGAGGATCCCAGGAACATTAGGTGTCTAGATGGGAGGACCCCAGGAACATTAGGTATCTAGGAGGTCCCCAGGAACATTAGGTGTCTAGATGGGAGGACCCCAGGAACATTATGTATCTATGAGGGAGGACCCCAGGAACATTAGGTGTCTAGATGGGGAGGTCCCCAGGAACATTAGGTGTCTAGATGGGAGGACCCCAGGAACATTATGTATCTATGAGGAGGACCCCAGGAACATTAGGTGTCTAGATGGGAGGACCCCAGGAACATTAGGTGTCCATGAGTGAGGACCCCAGGAACATTAGGTATCTAGGAGGTCCCCAGGAACATTAGGTGTCTAGAAGGGAGGACCCCAGGAACATTAGGTATCTATGAGGAGGACCCCAGGAACATTAGGTGTCTAAAGGGAGGACCCCAGGAACATTAGGTATCTATGAGGGAGGACCCCAGGATCAGTAGGTGTCCATGAGGGAGGACCCCAGGAATATTAGGTATCTAGGAGGACCCACGAACATTAGGTGTCTTAATAGACCCCAGGAACATTAGGTGTCTAGGAGGAACCCAGGAACATTAGGTACCTAGGAGGACCTCAGGAACATTAGGTATCTATGAGGAGGACCCCAGGATCAGTAGGTGTCCATGAGGAGGACCCCAGGAACATTAGGTGTCCATGAGGAGGTCCCCAGGAACATTAGGTGTCCATGAGGAGGACCCCAGGAAATTAGGTATCTAGGAGGACCCCAGGAACATTAGGTGTCTTAATAGACCCCAGGAACATTAGATGTCGAGGAGCACCCCAGGAACATTAGGTATCTAGGAGGACCCCAGGAACATTAGGTGTCTTAATAGACCCCAGGAACATTAGATGTAGAGCACCCCAGGAACATTAGGTATCTAGGAGGACACCAGGAACATTAGGTGTCTAGGAGAACCCCAGGAACATTAGGTGTCTAGGAGGAGGACCCCAGGAACATTAGGTGTCTAGGAGGACCCCAGGAACATTAGGTGTCTAGGAGGGACCCCAGGAACATTAGGTGTCTAGGAGGGAGGACCCCAGGAACATTAGGTATCTAGGAGGACCCCAGGAACATTAGGTATCTAGGAGGACCCCAGGAACATTAGGTGTCTAGGAGGACCCCAGGAACATTAGGTGTCTAGGAGGGAGGACCCCAGGAACATTAGGTGTCTAGGAGGACCCCAGGAACATTAGGTATCTAGGAGGACCCGGGGAACGTGGGTATCTAGGAGGACCCGGAACGTGGAGGTGTCAGGAGGATCCCAGGAACATTAGGTATCTATGAGGAGGACCCCAGGAACATTAGGTATCTAGGAGGAGGACCCCAGGAACGTAGGTATCTATGGGGGAGGACCCCAGGAACATTAGGTGTCGAGGAGGACCCCAGGAACATTAGGTATCTAGGAGGGAGGACCCCAGGAACATTAGGTGTCTAGATGGGAGGACCCCAGGAACATTAGGTATCTAGGAGGTCCCCAGGAACATTAGGTATCTATGAGGGAGGACCCCAGGAACATTAGGTATCTAGGAGGACCCCAGGAACATTAGGTGTCTAGATGGGAGGACCCCAGGAACATTAGGTATCTAGGAGGTCCCCAGGAACATTAGGTGTGTAGGAGGACCCCAGGAACATTAGGTATCTAGGAGGACCCCAGGAACATTAGGTATCTATGAGGAGGACCCCAGGAACATTAGGTGTCTAGATGGGAGGACCCCAGGAACATTAGGTATCTAGGAGGTCCCCAGGAACATTAGGTGTCTAGATGGGAGGACCCCAGGAACATTATGTATCTATGAGGAGGACCCCAGGAACATTAGGTGTCTAGATGGGAGGACCCCAGGAACATTAGGTGTCCATGAGTGAGGACCCCAGGAACATTAGGTATCTAGGAGGTCCCCAGGAACATTAGGTGTCTAGAGGGAGGACCCCAGGAACATTAGGTATCTATGAGGAGGACCCAGGAACATTAGGTGTCTAAAGGGAGGACCCCAGGAACATTAGGTATCTATGAGGGAGGACCCCAGGATCAGTAGGTGTCCATGAGGAGGACCCCAGGAATATTAGGTATCTAGGAGGACCCCAGGAACATTGGGTGTCTTAATAGACCCCAGGAACATTAGGTGTCTAGGAGGAACCCAGGAACATTAGGTACCCTGGGAGGACCTCAGGAACATTAGGTGTCTTAATAGACCCCAGGAACATTAGATGTCGAGGAGCACCCCAGGAACATTAGGTATCTAGGAGGACCCCAGGAACATTAGGGTGTCCATGAGGGAGGACCCCAGGAACATTAGGGTGTCCATGAGGGAGGTCCCCAGGATCAGTAGGTGTCCATGAGGGAGGACCCCAGGAACATTAGGTGTCCATGAGGGAGGTCCCCAGGAACATTAGGTGTCCATGAGGGAGGACCCCAGGAATATTAGGTATCTAGGAGGACCCCAGGAACATTAGGTGTCTTAATAGACCCCAGGAACATTAGATGTCGAGGAGCACCCCAGGAACATTAGGTATCTAGGAGGACCCCAGGAACATTAGGTGTCTTAATAGACCCCAGGAACATTAGATGTCGAGGAGCACCCCAGGAACATTAGGTATCTAGGAGGACCCCAGGAACATTAGGTGTCTAGGAGGACCCCAGGAACATTAGGTGTCTGGAGGAGGACCCAGGAACATTAGGTATCTAGGAGGACCCCAGGAACATTAGGTGTCTAGGAGGACCCCAGGAACATTAGGTGTCTAGGAGGACCCCAGGAACATTAGGTGTCTAGGAGGACCCAGGAACATTAGGTGTCGAGGAGGACCCCAGGAACATTAGGGTGTCTAGGAGGGAGGACCCCAGGAACATTAGGTATCTAGGAGGACCCCAGGAACATTAGGTATCTAGGAGGACCCCAGGAACATTAGGTGTCTAGGAGGACCCCAGGAACATTAGGTGTCTAGGAGGGGAGGACCCCAGGAACATTAGGTATCTAGGAGGACCCCAGGAACATTAGGTATCTAGGAGGACCCCGGGAACATTAGGTATCTAGGAGGACCCCCGGAACATTAGGTGTCAAGGAGGATCCCAGGAACATTAGGTATCTAGGAGGACCCCAGGAACATTAGGTATCTAGGAGGACCCCAGGAACATTAGGTATCTAGGAGGACCCTGGGAACATTAGGGTATCTAGGAGGACCCCGACATTAGGTGTCAAGGAGGATCCCAGGAACATTAGGTATCTATGAGGAGGACCCCAGGAACATTAGGTATCTAAGATTACACCAGGAACATTATGTGTCAAGGAGGATCCCAGGAACATTAGGTATCTAAGATTACACCAGGAACATTAGGTGTCTAGGAGGACCCCGGAACATTAGGGGTCTAGAGGAGGACCCTTAGGAACATTAGGGGTCTAGAGGACCCCCGGAACATTAGGGTCTAGGAGGACCCCGGAACATTAGGTATCTAAGATTACACCAGGAACATTAGGAGTCTAGGAGGACCCCCTGAACATTAGGGTGTCTAGGAGGACCCCTGGAACATTAGGGGTCTAGGGAGGACCCCCAGGAACATTAGGGGTCTAGGAGAACCCGGAACATTAGGGGTCTAGGAGGACCCCCAGGAACATTAGGTGTCTTAATAGACCCCAGGAACATTAGGTGTCTAGGAGGGAGGACCCCAGGAACATTAGGTGTCTAGGAGGACCCCAGGAACATTAGGTATCTAGGAGGACCCCAGGAACATTAGGTATCTAGGAGGACCCCAGGAACATTAGGTGTCTAGGAGGGAGGACCCCAGGAACATTAGGTGTCTAGGAGGGAGGACCCCAGGAACATTAGGTATCTAAGATTACACCAGGAACATTAGGGGTCTAGGAGGGCCCCAGGAACATTAGGTGTCTAGGAGGGCCCCAGGAACATTAGGTGTCTAGGAGGGCCCCAGGAACATTAGGTGTGTCTAGGAGGGAGGACCCCAGGAACATTAGGTGTCTAGGAGGGAGGACCCCAGGAACATTAGGTGTCTAGGAGGGAGGACCCCAGGAACATTAGGTATCTAAGATTACACCAGGAACATTAGGGGTCTAGGAGGGCCCCAGGAACATTAGGTGTCTAGGAGGACCCCAGGAACATTAGGTATCTAGGAGGACCCCAGGAACATTAGGTATCTAGGAGGACCCCAGGAACACAGGTGTCTAGGAGGGAGGACCCCAGGAACATTAGGTGTCTAGGAGGGAGGACCCAGGAACATTAGGTATCTAAGATTACACCAGGAACATTAGGGGGTCTAGGAGGCCCCAGGAACATTAGGTGTCTAGGAGGCCCCAGGAACATTAGGTGTCTAGAGGGCCCCAGGAACACATTAGGTGTCTAGAGAGGGAGGACCCCAGGAACATTAGGTGTCTAGGAGGGAGGACCCCAGGAACATTAGGTGTCTAGGAGGGAGGACCCCAGGAACATTAGGTATCTAAGATTACACCAGGAACATTAGGGGTCTAGGAGGGCCCCAGGAACATTAGGTGTCTAGGAGGACCCCAGGAACATTAGGTATCTAGAGAGTACCCCAGGAACACAGGTATCTGGGGACCCCTGGAACATTAGGTATCTAGGAGGGAGGACCCCAGGAACATTAGGTGTCCAGGGAGGCCCCAGGAACATTAGGTATCTAGGAGGACCCCAGGAACATTAGGTGTCTATGAGGAGGACCCCAGGAACATTAGGGGACTAGGAGGACCCCAGGAACATTAGGTGTCTAGGAGGACCCAGGAACATTAGGTGTCTAGGAGGACCCCGGGAACATTAGGGGCTCCTAGGAGGACCCCAGGAACATTAGGTGTCTAGGAGGGAGGACCCCAGGAACATTAGGTATCTAGGAGGACCCCAGGAACATTAGGTATCTAGGAGGGGGACCACAGGAACAGAAACATTGAAACGGTGTGTGTTAGAGAAAAATAGAACAGTCAATGAGACCATATGGCATAGAATGCTACAAGCACTGGACAGTTCAGGGATAACGGATGAGGGGACTGTGTTGAGACATAGGTGATGTCCTGTATCGTTGCCATGTCAGCGTGTATGATACAGGTGTGATGCATTGACGTTTGTTGAAATTCGTCTGTATTCATACCTCTTGACTTATTTCACATTTTGTTGTGTTAGAGCCTGAATTCAAAATGGATTTTTATTTAAATGTATCATACCCATCTACCCACAAAACCCCACAATGACAAGAGGAAAACATGTTTTTGGACATTTCTGAAAGTGTATTGTAATGTTAAGTTGTGTGATTTTTTTTGTCTATGTAAGTTTGGTAGAAAAGAAAGAGCTGATCACAATCCTTTACTCCACATGACAGACTATCATATCGATTCTCCACTACAAGAGCTGATCCTTTATTCCCATGACTATCATATCTGTTCTCCACTACAGAGCTGATCCTTTACTCACATGACAGACTATCATATCTGTTCTCCACTACAGAGCTGATCCTTTATTCTACATGACTATCATATCTGTTCTCACTACAGAGCTGATCCTTTATTCTACATGACTATCATATCTGTTCTACACTACAGAGCTGATCCTTTATTCTACATTACTATCATATCTGTTCTACACTAGAGCTGATCCTTTATTCTACATGACTATCATATCTGTTCTCCCTACAGAGCTGATCCTTTATTCTACATGACTATCATATCTGTTCTACACTGAGCTGATCCTTTATTCTACATTACTATCATATCTATTTCTACACTACAGAGCTGATCCTTTACTCTACATGACAGACTATCATATTCTGTTCTGTTCCACTACAGAGCTGATCCTTTATTCTACATGACTATCATCCTTTATCTGACTTCACTGTTCACTACAGAGCTGATCCTTTATTCTACATGACAGACTATCATATCTGTTCTCTACAAGAGCTGATCTTTACTCTACATGACAGACTATCATATCTGTTCACTGATCCTTTATTCTACATGACTATCATATCTGTTCTACACTACAGAGCTGATCCTTTATGACAGACTATCATGACAGATCCTTTATTCTACATCACTATCTATCTGTTCTCCACTACAGAGCTGATCCTTTATTCTACATGACTATCATATCTGTTCTTACAGAGCTGATCCTTTATTCTACATGACAGACTATCTGATCCTTTATTCTCATGTTCACTACAGAGCTGATCCTTTATTCTACATGACTATCATATCTGTTCTACACTACAGAGCTGATCCTTTATACTACATGACAGACTA
>NC_068431.1:3998907-4021407 GCF_023373465.1 Oncorhynchus keta
ACACTACAGAGCTGATCCTTTATTCTACATGACAGACTATCATATCTGTTCTCCACTACAGAGCTGATCCTTTACTCCACATGACAGACTATCATATCTGTTCTACACTACAGAGCTGATCCTTTATTCTACATGACTATCATATCTGTTCTACACTACAGAGCTGATCCTTTATTCTACATGACTATCATATCTGTTCTCCACTACAGAGCTGATCCTTTATTCTACATGACTATCATATCTGTTCTACACTACAGAGCTGATCCTTTACTCCACATGACAGACTATCATATCTGTTCTACACTACAGAGCTGATCCTTTATTCTACATGACTATCATATCTGTTCTACACTACAGAGCTGATCCTTTATTCTACATGACAGACTATCATATCTGTTCTACACTACAGAGCTGATCCTTTACTCCACATGACAGACTATAATATCTGTTCTCCACTACAGAGCTGATCCTTTATTCTACAGACTATCAGATACAGAGATACAGAGCTGCTCATTTACATTACATATTGTCTCAGTTCACTGATTATTCTACATGACAGACTAAAGAGCTGAGATACAGAGGAACATACTGTTCTCAAGTTCACTACAGAGCTGATCCTTTATTCTACATAAAGACTATCATATCTGTTCTCCACTACAGAGGTGATCCTTTATTCTACATGACAGACTATCATATCTGTTCTAAAGAGAGCTGATCCTTTATGGGTAAACATGAGAGACTATCATATCTGTTCTCAGAGAGAGCTGATCCTTTACTCTAATGACAGACTATCATATCTGTTCTACACTACAGAGCTGATCCATTATTCTAAAGACAGACTATCATATCTGTCCACTAAAGAGAGACTAGAGGTAAAGAGAGAGAGAGAGGTATCAGATCTGAATCTCAAGAGAGAGAGAGGTAAATATCTGTTCTCGAGAGGTAAATTCTACATGACAGAGGTAATCATTAGAGAGAGGAATAGAGAGAGGTAAAGAGAGAGAGAGAGGTAAAGAAGAGAGAGATCAAAGAGAGAGAGAGGTAAAGATGAGAGAGAGAGGTACAGAGGAACATTACTAGAGGATTGTCTAAAAGAGAGAGAGATAAACTCTGAAGAAAGAAGAGAGATAAGAGGAGAGAGAGGAAAGAGAGAGAGGAATAAAGAGATGGAGAGAGAGAGAGGTAAAGAGAGAGAGAGGTAAAGAGGAGAGAGAGAGAGGTAAAAGAGAGAGAGAGGAAAAAGAGAAGTGAGAGAGAGAGAGGTAAAGAGAGAGAGAGGTATAGAGAGAGAGAGAATAGAGAGAGAGAGAGAGTAAAGAGAGAGAGAGAGGTAAAGAGAGAGAGAGGTAAAGAGAGAGAGAGAGATAGGTAAAGAGAGAGAGAGGAATAGAGAGAGAGAGGGGTAAAGAGAGAGAGAGAGGTAAAAGAGAGAGAGAGGAATAGAGAGAGAGAGGTAAAAGAGAGAGAGAGGTAAAGAGAGAGAGAGAGAGAGAGGAAAGAGAGAGAGGTAAAAGAGAGAGAGAGGTAAAGGAGAGAGAGAGGTAAAGAGAGAGAGAGAGAGGTAAAGAGAGAGAGAGGAATAGAGAGAGAGAGGTAAAGAGAGAGAGAGAGGTAAAGAAAGAGAGAGAGGTAAAAAGAGAGAGAGAGGTATAGAGAGAGAGAGAGGAATAGAGAGAGAGAGAGAGGTAAAGAGAGAGAGAGAGGTAGAGAGAGAGAGAGAGAGAGGAATAGAGAGAGAGAGGTAAAGAGAGATGTATAGAGAGAGGGATGAGAGCGGTATGGAGAGAGAGGAATAGAGAGAGAGGTAGAGAGAGATGTATAGAGAGAGGGATGAGAGTGGTATAGAGAGAGAGAGAGAGAGAGCGAGAGGAGTAGAGAGATTAATATAAACTCAGCATAAAAAGAAACGTCCTCTCACTGTGAACTGCGTTCATTTTCAGCAAACTTAACATGTGTAAATATTTGTATTATCATATCAAGACATGAGACATAAACTGAACAAGTTCCATAATAAGGGGAGGTCAAAATCAAAAGTAACAGTCAGTATCTGGTGTGGCCACCAGCTGCGTTAAGTACCGCAGTGCATCTCCTCCTCATGGACTGCACCAGATTTGCCAGTTCTTGCTGTGAGATGTTACCCCACTCTTCCACCAAGGCACCTGCAAGTTCCCAGACATTTCTGCTGGGAATGGCCCTAGCCCTCACCCTCTGATCCAACAGGTCCCAGACGTGCTCAATGGGATTGAGATCCGGGATCTTCGCTGGCCATGGCAAGACACTGACATGTCTGTCTTGCAGGAAATCACACACAGAACGAGCAGTATGGCTGGTGGCATTGTCATGCTGGAGGGTCATGTCAGGATGAGCCACATGAGAGAGGAGGATGTCTTCCCTGTAACGCACAGCGTTGAGATTGCCTACAATGACAACAAGCTCATTCCGATGATGCTGTGACACACCGCCCCAGACCATGACGGACCCTCCACCTCTAAATCGATCCCGCTCCAGAGTACAGGTCTCGGTGTAACGCTCATTCCTTCGAAGAAAACCGCAAATCCGACCATCACCCCAAGTGAAACAAAACCGCGACTCGTCAGAGAAGAGCACTTTTTTGCCAGTCCTGTCTGGTCCAGCGACGGTAGGTTAGTGCCCATACGCAACGTTGTTGCTGGTGATGTCTGGTGAGGACCTGCCTTACAACAGGCCTACAAACCCTCAGTACAGCCTCTCTCAACCTATTACAGACAGTCTGAGCACTGATGGAGGGATTGTGCATTCCTGGTGTAACTCAGGCAGTTGTTGTTGCCATCCTGTACCTGTCCCACAGGTGTAATGTTCGGACATACTGATCCTGCGCAGGTGTTGTTACACGTGGTCTGCCAATGCGAGGACGATCAGCTGTCCGTCCTGTCTCCCTGTAGCGCTGTCTTAGGCGTCTCACAGTATGGACATTGCAATTTCTTGCCCTGGCCACATCTGCAGTCCTCATGCCTCCTTGCAGCATGCCTAAGGCACGTACACACAGATGAGCAGGGACCCTGGGCATCTTTCTTTTGATGTTTTCTCAGAGTCAGTACAGAGGCCTCTTTGGTGTCCTAAGTTTTCATAACTGTGACCGTAATTGCCTACCGTCTGTAAGCTGTTGTTAGTGTCTTTACGACCGTTCCACAGGTGCATGTTCATTAATTGTTTATGGTCCATTGAACAAGCATGGGAAACAGTGTTTAAACCCTTTACAATGAAGATCTGTGAAGTTATTTGGATTTTTATGAATTATCATTGAAAGACAGGGTCCTGAAAAAGGGACGTTTCATTTTTTTGCTGAGTTTATATATACAGAGAGAGAGAAAGGAATAGAGAGAGAGAGAGAGGTAAAGAGAGATGTATAGAGAAAGGAATGAGAGAATGGAGAGTCAGCATGTGGGAGACGAGGTCTCGTGGGTCGTGGTTGGCTGTTCCATTCCAAAGGTCTGTTAACAGGAAGTAGACTTGGAACCCTAACCAGCTGGACTCAGCTGCAAAATACACCTCACTCAGCATAAACACCACATCACTTTTTACAGTCACCACCTTGTGTGTGTGTGTGTGTGTGTGTGTGTGTGTGTGTGTGTGTGTGTGTGTGTGTGTGTGTGTGTGTGTATGTGTGTATGTGTGTATGTGTGTATGTGTGTATGTGTGTATGTGTATGTGTATGTGTATGTGTATGTGTATGTGTATGTGTATGTGTGTATGTGTGTATGTGTGTATGTGTGTGTGTGTGTGTGTGTGTGTGTGTGTGTGTGTGTGTGTGTGTGTGTGTGTGCAGACTGACACGGTCCCTACTGGAAGTCAAAATTCTGACGTTACTCTTATCTTTCTCTTCCTCTGTCGTTGTTCTTTAAAAACTTCTGACTTGTTCCTCATTATCTTTCTCTTCCTCTGTCTTGTCCCTGTCTCTGCTCTCTCTCTGCCAACTAAAGTCAATTGAGTTGATCTTATTATGTCATTTGATTCTTATTTAAAGTTGAGACATGAATAATGTTTTAACTTCAGAAGTAAAGAGATACTTTTCATGTTTCTATATTTGATCAGTGGAAGTATTTCTCAATAACAACATGTTCCTGTGTATCTCTTTATCCACGGCATAGTGCCAGAGAGGAACTCATAAAGGCCCAGTAAAGCAGAGATAATATCTATGCAAATACCTCGACCATCTCTATCTTTTCTCTTCTTATCTGTTCCCACTATCTCCTCCCCTACTCCTCATGTTTTTTTTTTTTGCTGAGAGAGGGCCTGTGGTATCAGAGAAGGGAGGTTAGTGTTATCGGAACAGGCAGGGTGTGTGTGTACTAAGCTGTTTCTAATCAGAGTTAGAGGGCGAAGGATGAGGTCACATGTGGCTGAGGTTTCTCCAGGGGTCATCAACTAGATTCAGGACAGTCTAGACCAGGGATCATCCACTAGATTCAGGACAGTCTAGACCAGGGATCATCAACTAGATTCAGGACAGTCTAGACCAGGGATCATCAACTAGATTCAGGACAGTCTAGACCAGGGATCATCATATAGATTCAGGACAGTCTAGACCAGGGTGCATCAACTAGATTCATGAAAGTCTAGACCAGGGATCATCAACTAGATTAAGGACAGTCTAGACCAGGGATCATCAACTAGATTCAGGACAGTCTAGACCAGGGATCATCAACTAGATTCAGGACAGTCTAGACCAGGGGTCATCAACTCAGATTCAGGACAGTCTAGACCAGGGATCGTCAACTAGATTAAGGACAGTCTAGACCAGGGATCATCAACTAGATTAAGGACAGTCTAGACCAGGGATCATCAACTAGGCCAGGGCTCATCAACTAGATTCAGGATTCAGGACTAACTTGTGTACAGGTATACCAGAGAAGCCACATCCCTGATTGGCAGATTATTGGCAACCCTGATTAGAAGCACCTGTTGCTCATCAGTTGCTCACCTGTGTTCCCTACAAACGCTGTTTTGAATTTTAAAAAAATGGTACCTACACACTGAAGAAGGCTGAAAAGCTGAAAAGTACGTTAACACAGAGCGCGATGGTCCCATTTTGATTAACATCTAGATGTTAAAATCCCAGCACAGGGTAGTAGTATCTTCATGAAGTGGCCGTGATGTCAAGTAACACAGAACCATGTGTCAGAACAACATCGCTTGACCACCTGACTACCACGCTACTCTGCTAATCTGCTTAGGCATTCTACCTCACAGTTCATTCACCCAGAGTAAAGTGCTGCAACTCTCTCTCTCTCTCTCTCTCTCTCTCTCTCTCTCTGTTGTCTCAGCAATAATAATAGTGGAAATGGGATTACCATTAACAACAACAACAATAACAATATTAATGAGAATAATATCTGATACTGACCCTCCCTCCCTCTAGGTAACCACACCTCCTCCTCCAACCTGTCTGTCCCCCTCCCCCCACCAGAGGGCGATGATGACTACAGTGATTACTACTCTGAGGCAGAGGGTGTGGTGGGGTTAGGGGATGGGGTAGAGATGAGGCCCCTGGCCCCCCAGGACCCCAATGGCCCTATGAGGATGAACGGCTGGCTCATCTGTAAGGACCAGGATGAGATGTTGAACCTGGCCTTCACCGTGGGATCATTCCTTCTATCAGCCATCACTCTGCCGCTGGGCATCGTCATGGACAAATACGGACCGCGCAACCTACGACTGCTGGGCAGGTAGGAGAGAGCGAGAGGAGGAGGTACAGTGGGTGGAGGAGGGAGGAGTCTGAGTTCAGTCTGTGTTGGTTTAAATGGTTAAACAGGTGTGAGTTGACCTGGAATGAGTTTACATGGTGTATGCTGATTGGCTGACAGTCGTGGTATACCACGGGTATGACAAAACATCTAATTACGTTGGTAATCAGTTTATAATAGCAATAAGGCACCTCGGAGGCATTGCGTCGTGCCTAAGAACATTCCTTAGCCATGGTATACATGTATATATCAATGATGTCGCTCTTGCTGCTGGTGATTCTCTGATCCTCCTCTACACAGATGACACCATTCTGTATACTTCTGGCCCCTCTTTAGACACTGTGTTAACTAACCTCCAGACGAGCTTCAATGCCATACAACTCTCCTTCGTGGCCTCCAACTGTTCTTAAATGCAAGTAAAACTAAGTGCATGCTCTTCAACCGATCGCTGCCTGCACCTGCCCGCCCGTCCAGCATCACTACTCCGGACGGCTCTGACTTAGAATACGTGGACAACTACAAATACCAAGGTGTCTGGTTAGACTGTAAACTCTCCTTCCAGACTCACATTAAGCATCTCCAATCCAAAATGAAATCTAGAATCGGCTTCCTATTTCGCAACAAAGCATCCTTTTCCCATGCTGTCAAACTTACCCTTGTAAAACTGACCATCCTACCGATTCTCGACTTCGGCGATGTAATTTACAAAATAGCCTTCAACACTCTATTCAACAAATTGGATGCAGTCTATCACAGTGCCATCCCATATCACTAAATCCCCATATACTACCCACCACTGCAACCTGTATGTTCTCGATGGCTGGCCCTCGCTTCATACTCGTCACCAAACCCACTGGCTCCAGGTTCTCTATAAATATTTGTTAGGTAAAGCCCCACCTTATCTCAGGTGGGGCTTTATGGTGTCATCTGTGTAGAGGTGGATCAGAGAATCACCAGCAGCAAGAGCGACATCATTGATGTATACAGAGAAGAGAGTTGGCCAGAGAATTGAACCCTGTGGCGCCCCCATAGAGACTGCCAGGGGTCCAGACAACAGGCCCTCCGATTTGACACACTGAACTCTATCTGAGAAGTAGTTAGTGAACCAGGCGAGGCAGTCATTTAAGAAACCAAGGCTGTTGAGTCAGCCGATAAGAATGTGATTATTGACAGAGTCGAACGCTTTGGCCAGGTCGATGAATACGGCTGCACATTATTGTCTCTTATCGATGGCGGTTATGATATCGTTTAGGACTTGTAGGGGTCCAGATTGTCTAGCCCAGCTGATTTGTAGGGATCCAGATTTTGCAGCTCTTTCAGAAAATCAGCTATCTAGATTTGGGTGAAGGAGAAATGGGGGAGGCTGTGGGTGGTGCAGGGCTGTTGCCTGGGGTAGGGGTAGCCAGGTGGAAAGCATGGAAAGCCGTAGACAAATTCTTATTGATATTCTCAATTATCATGGATTTATCAGTGGTGACAGTGTTTCCTAGTCTCAGTACAGTGGGCAGATGGGAGGAGGTGCTCTTGTGGACTTTACAGTGGCCCAGAATGTTTTTGAGTTTGTACTACAGGATGCAACTGTCTGAAAAGTTGCAAATCGCGGGGGCTGTTCGATTCTAATGCAGAATGCCACAGGATGTTTTTGTGCTGGTCAAGGGCAGACAGTTCTGGAGTGAACCAAGGGCTATATCTGTTCCTGTTTCTAAAGTTTTTGAATGGAGCACACTTATTTAAGATGGTGAGGAAAGGACTTTTAAAGAATAACCAGACATCCTCTATATGATATTGATGTATGGTTATACATGATATTGATGTATTGTTTGTGTGTATTCCAGTGCCTGTTTCTCCTTCTCTTGTCTTCTCATCGCCTACGGAGCATACAGCCCTGATGGTGAGTAGACTACCTAGCATACAGTACCATGTCACCAAACTACTTTATCACCAAACTACCATATCACGATCACTACATCACCAAGCTACCACGTCACCAAACTACCTTATCACCAAACTACCATATCACGATCACTACATCACCAAGCTACCACGTCACCAAACTACCATATCACTATCACTACATCACCAAGCTACCACGTCACCAAACTACCTTATCACCAAACTACCATATCACGATCACTACATCACCTAGATACCACGTCACCAAACTACCATATCACTATCACTACATCACCAAGCTACCACGTCACCAAACTACCTTATCACCAAACTACCATATCACTATCACTACATCACCTAGCCAGCTCGGGAGTTTAATTCCTCTGCTGGTAGCGTGACTACAGCTCAAGCTCATTACCATAACGCACAATGCGCAAAAATATTCCTAAAAATATTTAACCTCCACACATTAACAAGTAAAATAGCTCAAATGAAAGATAAACAAGTTGTTTATCTAGCCAGCAAGTCAGATTTCTAAAATGTTTTACGACGAAAACATAGCACATATTTATGTCAAACCACCACCGCAGACATAGCTCATTAGCATAGCCATATCAAAAAATATGCAATCAACAAACGCAGGATTAAAAGAAAAATCATTTCACTAACCTTTTGAAATCTTCATCAGATGACAGTAATATAACATGTTACACAGTACATTCATTTTTTTTTCAATAATATGCTATATATATCCATAAATCTCTGTTTACAATGATGCATCGTTCAAAAATGCTACCCAAATGTCCTGAGAAATGACGATAGCTACCAGATAACATCACTAACAAGGAATACACATCATAAACTTTGACTAAATATGCATGTTTTACATATGTATAGCTAAGATACACTTCTTCTAAATGCAATTGCATTGTTACATTTAATTTTAACGTTACCATTTCGTTCACTAGACTATAATATGGAGTCGGCGCTCCCACCTAGCTACCATAATGACTCCTCTATCTTGGAGCGACAGAATCCCAAAATGAATACATTAAATATTCCCTTACCTTTGTTATTCTTCCATCAAACGACCTGTAATATCATTATACTCTACCAAATTAGCGTTCAGTTTTCAAGTCTAGCTCCGGTTCTCAAAATAGCCTGATTTTGGTAAAATGTAGTCAAAATTGAAGCTACCAAAACTTCACTATATATAATATGTCCAGTAAACTTGTCAAACTAACTCCATAATCACCTAGCTTTAACATGTTATAAAGGTGTACAGCAATTTTGAGAACAACAGAAACACAAGCACTGTTCAATCGATCTTGGAAAAGAGAGAGGACTTGACCATTGCGAACAGGTTTTTTGAGTGACTGAGCTTACCGCGTGCTCAAAACTCACCGAGCTACCATATCACAATGTGAAGTCCCATTGAAAGCTGAGATCACGCTGAACACGTGGACCACTCTTCCGGGTGCTGTGACTGGCTGGGAAGGGTGTTTGCGATGAGGTCAAAGCTACCTTTTCAGATGAGAAGAGATATTTTGGGAAAATGCAGATTTTGAGAGTTAAAAGCTTTAGTGTTTTCTATTCGATAATATTTTTTATTTGCATATATTAGCAACTTTTGACAAAAATGTATCATGTTTTATATGGGTACCCAAATCCTCCAGAAGGGGCAGTAAACCGTGGTATCCTGAACAGGCTAGATACCACGTCACCAAACTACCATATCACCAAACTACCATATCACTATCACTACATCACCAAGCTACCATGTCACCAAACCACCATATCACCAAACTACCATATCACTATTACTACATCAACTAGTTGTAATGTCACCAAACTACCATATCACTATTACTACATCACCAAACTACCACGTCACCAAACTACCTTATCACTATCACTACATCACCTAGATACCACGTCACCAAACTACCTTATCACCAAGCTACCATATCACTATCACTACATCACCTAGATACCACATCACCAAACTACCTTATCACCAAACTACCATATCACTATCACTACATCAACTAGATACCATGTCACCAAACTACCATATCACCAAACTACCATATCACTATCACTACATCAACTAGTTGTAATGTCACCAAACTACCATATCACGATCACTACATCACCTAGCTACCATATCACGATCACTACATCACCAAACTACCATATCACGATCACTACATCACCAAACTACCATATCACGATCACTACATCACCAAACTACCATATCACGATCACTACATCACCAAACTACCATATCACGATCACTACATCACCTAGCTACCATATCACGATCACTACATCACCAAACTACCATATCACTATTACTACATCACCTAGTTGTAATGTCACCAAACTACCATATCACGATCACTACATCAACTAGTTGTAATGTCACCAAACTACCATATCACTATTACTACATCAACTAGTTGTAATGTCACCAAACTACCATATCACGATCACTACATCACCTAGATACCACGTCACCAAACTACCATATCACCAAACTACCATATCACGATCACTACATCACCAAACTACCATATCACGATCACTACATCACCTAGCTACCATATCACCAAACTACCATATCACTATTACTACATCAACTAGTTGTAATGTCACCAAACTACCATATCACTATTACTACATCACCTAGTTGTAATGTCACCAAACTACCATATCACTATTACTACATCACCTAGTTGTAATGTCACCAAACTACCATATCACTATTACTACATCACCTAGATACCACGTCACCAAACTACCATATCACTATTACTACATCACCTAGTTGTAATGTCACCAAACTACCATATCACGATCACTACATCACCTAGCTACCATGTCACCCAGCTACCATATCACTATATTCCCCACCTACCATCTCACTATATTACCTAGCTACCATATCAACATATCACATAGCTACCATATCTCATAGCTACCATATCACCTAGCTACCATATCACCTAGCTACCATATCACTATATTACCTAGCTACCATCTCACCTTGCTACCATCTCACTATATTACCTAACTACCATATCACCTTGCTACCATCTCACTATATCACCTAGCTACCATATCACCTAGCTACTATATCACCTTGCTACCATATCACCTAGCTACCATATCACTATATTCCCCACCTACCATCTCACTATATTACCTAGCTACCATATCACCTAGCTACCATATCAACATATCACATAGCTACCATATCTCATAGCTACCATATCACCTAGCTACCATATTACCTAGCTACCATCTCACCTTGCTACCATCTCACTATATTACCTAACTACCATATCACCTTGCTACCATCTCACTATATCATCTAGCTACCATATCACTATATTACATAGCTACCATATCACCTAGCTACCATATCACCTTGCTACCATATCGCTATATTACCTAGCTACCATATCACTATATCACCTAGCTACCATATCACCTAGCTACCATGTCACCCAGCTACCATATCACTATATTCCCCACCTACCATCTCACTATATTACCTAGCTACCATATCACCTAGCTACCATATCAACATATCACATAGCTACCATATCTCATAGCTACCATATCACCTAGCTACCATATCACCTAGCTACCATATCACTGTATTACCTAGCTACCATCACACCTTGCTACCATCTCACTATATTACCTAACTACCATATCACCTTGCTACCATCTCACTATATCACCTAGCTACCATATCACTATATTACCTAGCTACCATATCACTATATCACCTACCTACCATATCACCTAGCTACCATGTCACCCAGCTACCATATCACTATATTCCCCACCTACCATCTCACTATATTACCTAGCTACCATATCACCTAGATACCATATCAACATATCACATAGCTACCATATCACCTAGCTACCATATCACCTAGCTACCATATCACTGTATTACCTAGCTACCATCTCACCTTGCTACCATCTCACTATATTACCTAACTACCATATCACCTTGCTACCATCTCTCTATATCACCTAGCTACCATATCACTATATTACCTAGCTACCATATCACCTAGCTACCATATCACCTTGCTACCATATCGCTATATTACCTAGCTACCATATCACTATATCACCTAGCTACCATATCACCTAGCTACTATATCACCTAGCTACCATATCACCTAGCTACCATATTACCTAGCTACCATATTACCTAGCTACCATATCACCATCACTATATCACCAAACTACCATATCACCAAACTACCATATCACAATCACTACATCACCAAGCTACCACGTCACCAAACCACCATATCACCTAGCTACCATATCACTATTACCATCAACTATTGTAATGTCACCTAACTACCATATCACTATTACTACATCACCAAACTACCACTACCAAACTCACTGTATTATCACTATCACTATATCACCTAGATACCATCATCAAACTATATTACCTAGCTACCATATCACTATCACTACATCACCTAGATACCACGTCACCAAACTACCTTATCACCAAACTACCATATCACTATCACTACATCAACTAGATACCATGTCACCAAACTACCATATCACCAAACTACCATATCACTATCACTACATCAACAGTTGTAATCACCAAACTACCATATCATCATCACTACATCACCTAGCTACCATATCACGATCACTACATCACCAAACTACCATATCACTACATCACCAAACTACCATATCACGATCACTACATCACCAAACTACCATATCACGATCACTACATCACCAAACTACCATATCACATAGATCACTACATCACCTAGCTACCATATATCACTACATCACCAAACTACCATATCACTATTACTACATCACCTAGTTGTATGTCACCCAAACTACCATATCACGATCACTATATCACTAGTTGTAATGTCACCAAACTACCATATCACTATTACTACATCAACTAGCTAATGTCACCAAACTACCATAGCTACCATCACTACATCACCTAGCTACCATATCACCAAACTACCATATCACCAAACTACCATATCATATCACTATATCACCAAACTACCATATCACTAGATCACTATATCACCTAGCTACCATATCACCAAACTACCATATCACTATTACCACATCACCTAGATACCACTCACCAAACCTAGCTACCATATCACTATATCACCTAGCTACCATCACCTAGTTGTATGTCACCAAGCTACCATATCACGATCACTATATCACCTAGCTACCATGTCACCTAGCTACCATATCACTATATTCCTAGCTACCATCTCACTATATTACCTAGCTACCATATCAACATATCACATAGCTACCTATATCACCTAGCTACCATATCACCTAGCTACCATATCACCTAGCTACCATATCACCTAGCTACCATATCACTATATTACCTAGCTACCATCTCACTATATCACCTGCTACCATCTCACTATATTACCTAACTACCATATCACCTTGCTACCATCTCACTATATCACCTAGCTACCATATCACCTAGCTACTATATCACCTTGCTACCATATCACCTAGCTACCATATCACTATATTCCCCACCTACCATCTCACTATATTACCTAGCTACCATATCACCTAGCTACCATATCAACATATCACATAGCTACCATATCTCATAGCTACCATATCACCTAGCTACCATATCACCTAGCTACCATCTCACCTTGCTACCATCTCACTATATTACCTAACTACCATATCACCTTGCTACCATCTCACTATATCACCTAGCTACCATATCACTATATTACATAGCTACCATATCACCTAGCTACCATATCACCTAGCTACCATATCACTATATTACCTAGCTACCATATCACTATATCACCTAGCTACCACCATATCACCTAGCTACCATATCACCCAGCTACCATATCACTATATCCCACCTACCATCTCACTATATTACCTAGCTACCATATCACCTAGCTACCATATCACATATCACATAGCTACCATATCACCTAGCTACCATATCACCTAGCTACCATATCACCTAGCTACCATATCACTGTATTACCTAGCTACCATCACACCTTGCTACCATCTCACTATATTACCTAACTACCATATCACCTTGCTACCATCTCACTATATCACCTAGCTACCATATCACTATATTACCTAGCTACCATATCACTATATCACCTACCTACCATATCACCTAGCTACCATGTCACCCAGCTACCATATCACTATATTCCCCACCTACCATCTCACTATATTACCTAGCTACCATATCACCTAGATACCATATCAACATATCACATAGCTACCATATCACCTAGCTACCATATCACCTAGCTACCATATCACTGTATTACCTAGCTACCATCTCACCTTGCTACCATCTCACTATATTACCTAACTACCATATCACCTTGCTACCATCTCTCTATATCACCTAGCTACCATATCACTATATTACCTAGCTACCATATCACCTAGCTACCATATCACCTTGCTACCATATCGCTATATTACCTAGCTACCATATCACTATATCACCTAGCTACCATATCACCTAGCTACTATATCACCTAGCTACCATATCACCTAGCTACCATATTACCTAGCTACCATATTACCTAGCTACCATATCACCATCACTATATCACCAAACTACCATATCACAATCACTACATCACCAAGCTACCACGTCACCAAACTACCATATCACTATTACTACATCAACTAGTTGTAATGTCACCAAACTACCATATCACGATCACTACATCACCTAGCTACCATATCACTACATTACCTTGCTACGATATCACTATATCACCTAGCTACCATATCACCTTGCTACCATCTCACTATATTACCTAGCTACCATATCACCTTGCTACCATCTCACTATATCACCTAGCTACCATATCACCTTGCTACCATATCACCTTGCTACCATATCGCTATATTACCTAGCTACCATATCACTATATCATCTAGCTGCTATATCACCTAGCTAACATATCACCTAGCTACCATATCACCTTGCTACCATATCGCTATATTACCTAGCTACCATATCACCTAGCTACCATATCACTATATTGCCTAGCTACCATATCACTATATCACCTCGCTAACATATTACTATATCACCTAGCTACCATATCACCTAGCTACCATCTCACTATATCAACTAGCTACCATATCACCATATCACCTAGCTACCATATCACCTAGCTACGATATTACCTAGCTACCATATCACCTAGCTACCATATCACTATATCACCTTGCTACCATATCATTATATCACCTAGATACCATATCACCTAGCTACCATATCACTATATCACCTAGCTACCATATCACCTAGCTACCATATCACTATATCACCTTGCTACCATATCATTATATCACCTAGCTACCATATCACCTAGCTACCATATCACTATATCACCTAGCTACCATATCACCTAGCTACCATATCACTATATCACCTAGCTACCATCTCACTATATCAACTAGCTACCATCTCACTATATCAACTAGCTACCATATCACCATATCACCTAGCTACCATATCACCTAGCTACCATATTACCTAGCTACCATATCACCTTGCTACCATATCATTATATCACCTAGCTACCATATCACCTAGCTACCATATTACCATATCACCTAGCTACCATATCACCTAGCTACCACATCACTATATTACCTAGCTAACATATCACCATCACTATATCACCTAGCTACCATCTCACTATATTACCTAGCTACCATATCACCATCACTATATCACCTAGCTACCACATCACTATATTACCTAGCTAACATATCACCATCACTATATCACCTAGCTACCATATCACTATATCACCTAGCTAACATATCACCTAGCTAACATATCACTATATCACCTAGCTACCATATCACCTAGCTACCATATTACTATATCACCTAGCTACCATATCACCTAGCTACCATATCACTATATCACCTAGCTACCATATCACTGTATCACCTAGCTACCACATCACTATATCACCTAGCTACCATATTACTATATCACCTAGCTACCATATCACCTAGCTACCATCTCACTATATTACCTAGCTAACATATCATCATCACTATATTACCTAGTTACCATATTACTATATCACCTAGCTACCATATTACTATATCATCTAGCTACCATATCACTATATCACCTAGCTGCCATATCACCTAGCTACCATCTCACTATATCACCTTGCTACCATATCACTAGATCACCTAGCTACCATCTAACTATATTACCTAGCTACCATATCTCCTAGCTACCATAGCAACATATCACATAGCTATCATATCTCATAGCTACCATATCACCTAGCTACCATGTCACCTAGCTATCATATCAACATATCACCTAGTTACCATATCACATAGCTACCATATCATCTAGCTACCACGCCACCTAGCTACCATAATCACCTAGCTAACATATCACATAGCTACCATATCACCTAGCTACCATATCACCTAGCTAACATATCACATAGCTACCATATGACCTAGCTACCATGTCACCTAGCTACCATATTACATAGCTAACATATCACCATCACTATATTACCTAGCTACCATCTCACTATATCACCTAGCTACCATATTACATAGCTAACATATCACCATCACTATATCACCTAGCTACCATCTCACCTTGCTACCATATCACTCACTATATTACCTAGCTAACATATCACCTAGCTACCATATCACTATATCACCTAGCTACCATATCACCATCACTATATCACCTAGCTACCATCTCACTATATTACCTAGCTAACATATCACCATCACTATATCACCTAGCTACCACATCACTATATTACCTAGCTAACATATAACCTAGCTACCATATCACTATATCACATTGCTACCATATCACTATATCACCTAGCTACCATATCACTATATCATCTAGCTACCATATCACTATATCACCTAGCTGCCATATCACCTAGCTACCATCTCACTATATCACCTTGCTACCATATCACTAGATCACCTAGCTACCATCTAACTATATTACCTAGCTACCATATCTCCTAGCTACCATAGCAACATATCACATAGCTATCATATCTCATAGCTACCATATCACCTAGCTACCATGTCACCTAGCTATCATATCAACATATCACCTAGTTACCATATCACATAGCTACCATATCATCTAGCTACCACGCCACCTAGCTACCATAATCACCTAGCTAACATATCACATAGCTACCATATCACCTAGCTACCATATCACCTAGCTAACATATCACATAGCTACCATATGACCTAGCTACCATGTCACCTAGCTACCATATTACATAGCTAACATATCACCATCACTATATTACCTAGCTACCATCTCACTATATCACCTAGCTACCATATTACATAGCTAACATATCACCATCACTATATCACCTAGCTACCATCTCACCTTGCTACCATATCACCATATTACCTAGCAATACATATCACCATCACTATATCACCTAGCTACCATATCACCATCACTATATCACCTAGCTACCATCTCACTATATTACCTAGCTAACATATAACCATCACTATATCACCTAGCTACCACATCACTATATTACCTAGCTAACATATAACCTAGCTACCATATCACTATATCACATTGCTACCATATCACTATATCACCTAGCTACCATATCACTGTATCACCTAGCTACCATATCACCTAGCTACCACATCACTATATCACCTAGCTACCATATTACTATATCACCTAGCTACCATATTACCTAGCTACCATATCACTATATCACCTAGCTAACATATCACCATCACTATATCACCTAGCTACCATCTCACCTTGCTACCATATCACCATCACTAAATCACCTAGCTACCACATCACTATATTACCTAGCTACCATATCACCATCACTATATCACCTAGCTACCATCTCACTATATTACCTAGCTACCATATCACTATATCACCTAGTTACCATCTCACCTTGCTACCATATCACTACATCACCAAGCTACCATATCACCTAGCTACCATATTACTATATCACCTAGCTACCATATCACCTAGCTACCATCTCACTATATTACCTAGCTAACATATCACCATCACTATATCACCTAGCTACCATCTCACTATATTACCTAGCTACCATATCACCATCACTATATCACCTAGCTACCACATCACTATATTACCTAGCTAACATATCACCATCACTATATCACCTAGCTACCATCTCACTATATTACCTAGCTACCATATCACCATCACTATATCACCTAGCTACCACATCACTATATTACCTAGCTAACATATCACCATCACTATATCACCTAGCTACCACATCACTATATTACCTAGCTAACATATCACCTAGCTACCATATCACTATATCACCTAGCTACCATATCACCATCACTATATCACCTAGCTACCATCTCACTATATTACCTAGCTACCATATCACCATATTACCTAGCAAACATATCACCATCACTATATCACCTAGCTACCACATCACTATATTACCTAGCTAACATATCACCTAGCTACCATATCACTATATCACCTAGCTACCATATCACCATCACTATATCACCTAGCTACCATCTCACTATATTACCTAGCTACCATATCACCATATTACCTAGCTAACATATCACCTAGCTACCATATCACTATATTTACATTTACATTTAGTCATTTAGCACGCTCTTATCACCAGAGCGACTTACACTGAATTTGCATATCACCTCAAACTTTCATGTCATGGGAACTGTCACCTATAATACCCCATAAAAACAGACACATGGAGAGCTACCATATCACTATATCACCTAGCTACCATACCACCTAGCTACCATATCACTATATCACCTAGCTACCATATTACTATATCACCTAGCTACCATATCACCTAGCTACCATATCACTATATCACCTAGCTACCATATCACTATATCACCTAGCTACCATCTCACCTTGCTACCATATCACTATATCACCTTGCTACCATATCACCATCACTATATCACCTAGCTACCATATCACTATATCACCTAGCTACCATATCACCTAGCTACCATATCACCATCACTATATCACCTAGCTACCATATCACCTAGCTACCATATCACCTAGCTACCATATCACTATATCACCAAGCTACCATATCACCTAGCTACCATATCACTATATCACCTAGCTACCATATTACTATATCACCTAGCTACCATATTACCTAGCTACCATCTCACTATATTACCTAGCTACCATATCACCATCACTATATTACCTTGCTACCATCTCACTATATTACCTACCTAACATATCACCATCACTATATCACCTAGCTACCATATCACTATATCTCCTAGCTACTATATCACTATATCACCTAGCTACCATATCTCCTAGCTACCATAGCAACATATCACATAGCTATCATATCTCATAGCTACCATATCACCTAGCTACCATATTACCTAGCTACCATATCACCATCACTATATTACCAAGCTACCATATCACCATATTACCTAGCTAACATATCACCATCACTATATCACCTAGCTACCATATCTCCTAGCTACCATAGCAACATATCACATAGCTATCATATCTCATAGCTACCATATCACCTAGCTACCATATCACCTAGCTACCATATCACATTGATACCATATCACCTAGCTACCATGTCACCTAGCTATCATATCAACATATCACCTAGTTACCATATCACATAGCTACCATAGCATCTAGCTACCACGCCACCTAGCTACCATATCACCTAGCTAACATATCACATAGCTACCATATCACCTAGCTACCATATCACCTAGCTAACATATCACCTAGCTGCCATATCACTATGTGTGTGTGGGTGTGTATATCTTTAGGTGTATGTGTGTGTGTGTGTGTGTGTATATCTTTAGGGTGTATGTGTGTGTGTGTGTGGGTGTGTATATCTTTAGGGTGTATGTGTGTGTGTGTGTGTGTGTATATCTTTAGGGTGTATGTGTGTGTGTGAACGTTTGTCCATTTGTGTTTATGCATATGTGTGTCTGTGTCTGATGGTGTCTCCGTCTTCCTCCACAGAGCTGTCAATCCTGATCTTCATCGCGCTGACATTTAACGGCTTCGGAGGAATGTGCATGACCTTCACCTCCCTCACGGTGAGAGAGAGAGTATGGTACAGTGTCTGTCGGAGAGAGAGGTACAGTGTCTGCCTGAGAGAGAGGTGCAGTGTCTCTGTCTGAGAGAGAGGTACAGTGTCTGTCTGAGAGAAGTACAGTGTCTGTCTGGGAGAGAGGTACAGTGTCTGTCTGGGAGAGAGGTACAGTGTCTGTCTGAGAGAGAGGTACCGTGTCTGTCTGAGAGAGGTACAGTGTCTCTGTCTGAGAGAGAGGTACAGTGTCTGCCTGAGAGAGAGGTGCAGTGTCTCTGTCTGAGAGAGAGGTGCAGTGTCTCTGTCTGAGAGAGAGGTACAGTGTCTCTGTCTGGGAGAGAGGTACAGTGTCTGTCTGGGAGAGAGGTACAGTGTCTGTCTGGGAGAGAGGTGCAGTGTCTCTGTCTGAGAGAGAGGTACAGTGTCTCTGTCTGAGAGAGAGGTACAGTGTCTCTGTCTGAGAGAGAGGTACAGTGTCTGTCTGAGAGAAGTACAGTGTCTGTCTGGGAGAGAGGTACAGTGTCTGTCTGGGAGAGAGGTACAGTGTCTGTCTGAGAGAGAGGTACCGTGTCTGTCTGAGAGAGGTACAGTGTCTCTGTCTGAGAGAGAGGTACAGTGTCTCTGTCTGAGAGAGAGGTACAGTGTCTCTGTCTGGGAGAGAGGTACAGTGTCTGTCTGGGAGAGAGGTACAGTGTCTGCCTGGGAGAGAGGTACAGTGTCTGTCTGGGAGAGAGGTGCAGTGTCTCTGTCTGAGAGAGAGGTACAGTGTCTCTGTCTGAGAGAGAGGTACCGTGTCTGTCTGAGAGAGGTACAGTGTCTCTGTCTGAGAGAGAGGTACAGTGTCTCTGTCTGAGAGAGAGGTACAGTGTCTCTGTCTGGGAGAGAGGTACAGTGTCTGCCTGGGAGAGAGGTACAGTGTCTGTCTGGGAGAGAGGTGCAGTGTCTCTGTCTGAGAGAGAGGTACAGTGTCTCTGTCTGAGAGAGAGGTACCGTGTCTGTCTGAGAGAGGTACAGTGTCTCTGTCTGAGAGAGAGGTACAGTGTCTCTGTCTGAGAGAGAGGTACAGTGTCTCTGTCTGGGAGAGAGGTACAGTGTCTGCCTGGGAGAGAGGTACAGTGTCTGTCTGGGAGAGAGGTACAGTGTCTGTCTGGAGAGAGGTGCGTGTGTGTCGTGTGTGTGAGAGAGGTACAGTGTCTCTGTCGTGTGTGAGAGGTACAGTGTCTGTCTGTGAGAAGTACAGTGTCTGTCTGGGAGAGAGGTACAGTGTCGTGTGCGTGTGTGTGTGTGTGTGTGTGTGTGTGTGTGTGTGTGTGTGTGTGTGTGTGTGTGTGTGTGTGTGTGTGTGTGTGTGTGTGTGTGTGTGTGTGTGTGTGTGTGTGTGTGTGTGTGTGTGTGTGTGCGTGCGTGTGTGTGTGTGTGTGTTTTACATACTGTTTGTCTCTGTCTGTGTAGAGAACATTGTGTCATTCGGCCTCAGTTGTTTTCAAAGATTTTCTCTTTTGCATTACACAAATCCATATCATCTCGATACCATATCAAAACATGTCAGCACACAAACCCTCGTGTCCTCTCTCCCTCCTTCTCTCTGTGGCCAGGCGCCCTGTCTCCTGTCCTGTGGTCATGATAGAGAGGGAGAGAGTAGAGATGGAGAGAGTAGAGAGAGAGAGGGGGAGAGAGAGAGAGAGAGAGGGAGAGAGAGAGGGAGAGAGTAGAGATGGAGAGAGTAGAGATGGAGAGGGGGAGAGAGAGAGAGAGAGAGGGAGAGAGTAGAGATGGAGAGAGTAGAGAGAGAGAGGGGGAGAGAGGGAGAGAGAGAGAGATAGAGGGAGAGAGAGAGGGAGAGAGAGAGAGAGAGAGGGAGAGAGAGAGAGATGGGGAGAGAGAGAGAGAGAGAGAGAGAGAGAGAGAGGGAGAGAGTAGAGATGGAGAGAGAGATAGATGGGGAGAAAGGTCATTATCACTGTTCCAGTACTTCTCTCCCACATTTAGCTTTGAACAACAACAACAACACAGACTTGCTCCAACTCTCTCTCTCTCCCACATATCTGCATCCTTAATGTCGATCCACAATGAAACATTGTACCATTCAAGGACAGACAAACACAGAGAGTTGAAAGACAGAGGAGGGGGGATAACCTCCCATCCTCCAAAATGTTCTGTGATTTTAGAGTTTATCGTCTGATAGACAGACATTTTCTAGTAGCTTGGTGGTAGTTGAACTAAATTCAAATCTAGGTAGTGTTTTCGGTGGGTAACTACTGTTTTCCCATGTAGTGGTGTAGCGGTGTAGCTAACTACTGGAACTAAACACTACTGTTTTACCATGTAGCGGTGTAGCTAACTACTGGAACTAAACACTACTGTTTTACCATGTAGCGGTGTAGCTAACTACTGGAACTACACACTACTGTTTTACCATGTAGAGGTGTAGCTAGAGAGAGGAGGGAGACTACTGACCGTGAGCGATGTAGCTAACTACTGGAACTAAACACTACTGTTTTACCATGTAGCGGTGTAGCTAACTACTGGAACTAAACACTACTGTTTTACCATGGAGAGAGTAGAGATAGCTAACTACTGGGGAGAAACATTACACACTACTGTTTCCCCATTTAGCTTTGAAC
>NC_068431.1:4026407-4086779 GCF_023373465.1 Oncorhynchus keta
CACACACACACACACACACACACACACACACACACACATAGTAGTAGTAACAGTAATACCAGCCGTTAGGGGGGCATCATGTACAGTATTTTCCATCAGTGTGAGGGTAGGGTAGCGTAGGGTAGGGTACGGTAGGGTAGGGTAGGGTAGGCTGTATGTTCATGTAATGTGCAGTAGAATGGGCAGTAGAATGAGTAATATAATGTGCAGTAGAATGTGCAGTAGAATGAGCAGTAGAATGTGCAGTAGAATGAGCAGTAGAATGTGCAGTAGAATGAGCAGTAGAATTTGCAGCAGAATTTGCAGTAGTATATAGAGTACTGTTAGAGGTCAAGCTCCAGGTCAGCTCAGGAATGTTTAACTGAACTGTGTTACATTTACACTGGAATAACATGACTCTCCCTCCCTCCCTCCCTCCCTCCCTCCCTCCCTCCCTCCCTCCCTCTCTCCCTCCCTCCCTCCCTCCCTAGTGTGAAGGTAAAGTTCAGTTGGCTGGGTTTTGACCATAAGATCACAGGGAAGCAGTTCTACCATCAGGTGACCACGGTGGGGAAGCGTCTGAGTGTGAGCAACAGTCTGAAGCAGAGAGAGCTGGCCACTAAGGAAGGACACAAACTCTGTCTCTCAACCATGGACCTGGAGGTCAGCAAAAGACCCAATGAGGAATGTAAGGACCCAGCACAAATCTTTATACAACATTACACAATGTGGCCTCCCGAGTGATGCAGTGGTCTAAGGCGTCACTACAGACCCTGGTTTGATTCCAGGCTGTATCAAAGTGGTCTCAGGCGTCACCACAGACCCGGGTTTGATTCCAGGCTGTATCACAACCTGCCATGACCGGGAGTCCAATAGAGTGGCACACAATTGGCCCAGCGTAGTCCGGGATGGTGGAGGTTTTGGCCGGGGAGGTTTTACTTGGCTCAACGCGCTCTAGTGACTCCTTGTGGCGGGCCGGGCACCTACAGGCTGGCGTCAGTGCTGCTGATTTCCGGGTTAAGCAGGCGGGTGTTAAGAAGCTCTGTTTGGTGGGCCATGTTTCAGAGGACACATGACTCATCCTTCGCCTCCCGAGCCCATTGGGGAGTTGCAGCAATGAGACAAGATTGTAATTGGATAGAAAAAAGGGGGTAAAACCCCAACGAAAAAACAAAAAAACATGCCACAATATTCTGCCAATTTAAATCAACACAACATACAGGTAACTGCCAAAATAAAGGAAACCATAACATGTCTTAATAGGGCGTTGGGCCACCAACCGCCAGAACACATTCAACGCACCTTCGCATAGATTCTACAAGTGTCTGGAACTCTAATGGAGGGATGCGACACCATTCTTCCTGGAGCAATTCCATCATTTGTTGTTTTTGTTGATGCTCTCTTAGACTCCGCTCCAGACTCTCCCATAAGTGTTCAAGTGGGTTGAGATCTGGTGACTGAGACGGACATGGTATAGTGGGTTGAGATCTGGTGACTGAGACGGACAGGGTATAGTGGGTTGAGATCTGGTGACTGAGACGGACATGGTATAGTGGGTTGAGATCTGGTGACTGAGATGGACATGGTATAGTGGGTTGAGATCTGGTGACTGAGACGGACATGGTATAGTGGGTTGAGATCTGGTGACTGAGACGGACATGGTATAGTGGGTTGAGATCTGGTGACTGAGACGGCCATGGTATAGTGGGTTGAGATCTGGTGACTGAGATGGACATCGTATAGTGGGTTGAGATCTGGTGACTGAGACGGACATGGTATAGTGGGTCGAGATCTGGTGACTGAGACCGACATGGTATAGTGGGTTGAGATCTGGTGACTGAGACAGACATGGTATAGTGGGTTGAGATCTGGTGACTGAGACGGACATGGTATAGTGGGTTGAGATCTGGTGACTGAGACGGACATGGTATAGTGGGTTGAGATCTGGTGACTGAGACGGACATGGTATAGTGGGTTGAGATCTGGTGACTGAGACGGACATGGTATAGTGGGTTGAGATCTGGTGACTGAGACGGACATGGTATAGTGGGTCGAGATCTGGTGACTGAGACGGACATGGTATAGTGGGTTGAGATCTGGTGACTGAGACGGACATGGTATAGTGGGTTGAGATCTGGTGACTGAGACGGACATGGTATAGTGGGTTGAGATCTGGTGACTGAGACAGACATGGTATAGTGGGTTGAGATCTGGTGACTGAGACGGACATGGTATAGTGGGTTGAGATCTGGTGACTGAGACGGACATGGTATAGTGGGTTGAGATCTGGTGACTGAGACGGACATGGTATAGTGGGTTGAGATCTGGTGACTGAGACGGACATGGTATAGTGGGTTGAGATCTGGTGACTGAGACGGACATGGTATATTGGGTTGAGATCTGGTGACTGAGACGGACATGGTATAGTGGGTTGAGATCTGGTGACTGAGACGGACATGGTATAGTGGGTTGAGATCTGGTGACTGAGAGGACATGGTATAGTGGGTTGAGATCTGGTGACTGAGACGGACATGGTATAGTGGGTTGAGATCTGGTGACTGAGACGGACATGGTATAGTGGGTTGAGATCTGGTGACTGAGACGGACATGGTATAGTGGGTTGAGATCTGGTGACTGAGCCAGACATGGTATAGTGGGTTGAGATCTGGTGACTGAGATGGACATGGTATAGTGGGTTGAGATCTGGTGACTGAGATGGACATGGTATAGTGGGTTGAGATCTGGTGACTGAGACAGACATGGTATAGTGGGTTGAGATCTGGTGACTGAGACAGACATGGTATAGTGGGTTGAGATCTGGTGACTGAGACAGACATGGTATAGTGGGTTGAGATCTGGTGACTGAGACGGACATGGTATAGTGGGTTGAGATCTGGTGACTGAGACGGACATGGTATAGTGGGTTGAGATCTGGTGACTGAGACAGACATGGTATAGTGGGTTGAGATCTGGTGACTGAGACAGACATGGTATAGTGGGTTGAGATCTGGTGACTGAGACGGACATGGTATAGTGGGTTGAGATCTGGTGACTGAGACGGACATGGTATAGTGGGTTGAGATCTGGTGACTGAGACGGACATGGTATAGTGGGTTGAGATCTGGTGACTGAGACGGACATGGTATAGTGGGTTGAGATCTGGTGATTGAGACGGACATGGTATAGTGGGTTGAGATCTGGTGACTGAGACGGACATGGTATAGTGGGTTGAGATCTGGTGACTGAGACGGACATGGTATAGTGGGTTGAGATCTGGTGACTGAGACAGACATGGTATAGTGGGTTGAGATCTGGTGACTGAGACAGACATGGTATAGTGGGTTGAGATCTGGTGACTGAGACGGACATGGTATAGTGGGTTGAGATCTGGTGACTGAGACAGACATGGTATAGTGGGTTGAGATCTGGTGACTGAGACAGACATGGTATAGTGGGTTGAGATCTGGTGACTGAGACAGACATGGTATAGTGGGTTGAGATCTGGTGACTGAGACAGACATGGTATAGTGGGTTGAGATCTGGTGACTGAGACAGACATGGTATAGTGGGTTGAGATCTGGTGACTGAGACAGACATGGTATAGTGGGTTGAGATCTGGTGACTGAGACGGACATGGTATAGTGGGTTGAGATCTGGTGACTGAGACGGACATGGTATAGTGGGTTGAGATCTGGTGACTGAGACAGACATGGTATAGTGGGTTGAGATCTGGTGACTGAGACGGACATGGTATAGTGGGTTGAGATCTGGTGACTGAGACGGACATGGTATAGTGGGTTGAGATCTGGTGACTGAGACAGACATGGTATAGTGGGTTGAGATCTGGTGACTGAGACAGACATGGTATAGTGGGTTGAGATCTGGTGACTGAGACAGACAGGGTATAGTGGGTTGAGATCTGGTGATGAGACGGACAGTGGGTTGAGATCTGGTGACTGAGACAGACATGGTATAGTGGGTTGAGATCTGGTGACTGAGACGGACATGGTATAGTGGGTTGAGATGACTGTATAGTGGGTTGAGATCTGGTGACTGAGACGGACATGGTATAGTGGGTTGAGATCTGGTGACTGAGACAGACATGGTATAGTGGGTTGAGATCTGGTGACTGAGACGGACATGGTATAGTGGGTTGAGATCTGGTGACTGAGACAGACATGGTATAGTGGGTTGAGATCTGGTGACTGAGACGGACATGGTATAGTGGGTTGAGATCTGGTGACTGAGACGGACATGGTATAGTGGGTTGAGATCTGGTGACTGAGACAGACATGGTATAGTGGGTTGAGATCTGGTGACTGAGACGGACATGGTATAGTGGGTTGAGATCTGGTGACTGAGACGGACATGGTATAGTGGGTTGAGATCTGGTGACTGAGACGGACATGGTATAGTGGGTTGAGATCTGGTGACTGAGACGGACATGGTATAGTGGGTTGAGATCTGGTGACTGAGACGGACATGGTATAGTGGGTTGAGATCTGGTGACTGAGACGGACATGGTATAGTGGGTTGAGATCTGGTGACTGAGACAGACATGGTATAGTGGGTTGAGAGATCTGAGATCTGGTGACTGAGACAGACATGGTATAGTGGGTTGAGATCTGGTGACTGAGACAGACATGGTATAGTGGGTTGAGATCTGGTGACTGAGACAGACATGGTATAGTGGGTTGAGATCTGGTGACTGAGACGGACATGGTATAGTGGGTTGAGATCTGGTGACTGAGACGGACATGGTATAGTGGGTTGAGATCTGGTGACTGAGACGGACAGGGTATAGTGGGTTGAGATCTGGTGACTGAGACGGACATGGTATAGTGGGTTGAGATCTGGTGACTGAGACAGACATGGTATAGTGGGTTGAGATCTGGTGACTGAGACGGACATGGTATAGTGGGTTGAGATCTGGTGACTGAGACAGACATGGTATAGTGGGTTGAGATCTGGTGACTGAGACAGACATGGTATAGTGGGTTGAGATCTGGTGACTGAGACAGACATGGTATAGTGGGTTGAGATCTGGTGAGACGGACATGGTATAGTGGGTTGAGATCTGGTGACTGAGACGGACATGGTATAGTGGGTTGAGATCTGGTGACTGAGACGGACATGGTATAGTGGGTTGAGATCTGGTGACTGAGACGGACATGGTATAGTGGGTTGAGATCTGGTGACTGAGACGGACATGGTATAGTGGGTTGAGATCTGGTGACTGAGACGGAAATGGTATAGTGGGTTGAGATCTGGTGACTGAGACGGACATGGTATAGTGGGTTGAGATCTGGTGACTGAGACGGACATGGTATAGTGGGTTGAGATCTGGTGACTGAGACGGACATGGTATAGTGGGTTGAGATCTGGTGACTGAGACAGACATGGTATAGTGGGTTGAGATCTGACTGAGACAGACATGGTATAGTGGGTTGAGATCTGGTGACTGAGACAGACATGGTATAGTGGGTTGAGATCTGGTGACTGAGACAGACATGGTATAGTGGGTTGAGATCTGGTGACTGAGACAGACATGGTATAGTGGGTTGAGATCTGGTGACTGAGACAGACATGGTATAGTGGGTTGAGATCTGGTGACTGAGACGGACATGGTATAGTGGGTTGAGATCTGGTGACTGAGACGGACATGGTATAGTGGGTTGAGATCTGGTGACTGAGACAGACATGGTATAGTGGGTTGAGATCTGGTGACTGAGACAGACATGGTATAGTGGGTTGAGATCTGGTGACTGAGACAGACATGGTATAGTGGGTTGAGATCTGGTGACTGAGACAGACATGGTATAGTGGGTTGAGATCTGGTGACTGAGACGGACATGGTATAGTGGGTTGAGATCTGGTGACTGAGACGGACATGGTATAGTGGGTTGAGATCTGGTGACTGAGACGGACATGGTATAGTGGGTTGAGATCTGGTGACTGAGACAGACATGGTATAGTGGGTTGAGATCTGGTGACTGAGACGGACATGGTATAGTGGGTTGAGATCTGGTGACTGAGACGGACATGGTATAGTGGGTTGAGATCTGGTGACTGAGACAGACATGGTATAGTGGGTTGAGATCTGTGACTGAGACAGACATGGTATAGTGGGTTGAGATCTGGTGACTGAGACGGACAGGGTATAGTGGGTTGAGATCTGGTGACTGAGACGGACAGGGTATAGTGGGTTGAGATCTGGTGACTGAGACAGACATGGTATAGTGGGTTGAGATCTGGTGACTGAGACGGACATGGTATAGTGGGTTGAGATCTGGTGACTGAGACGGACATGGTATAGTGGGTTGAGATCTGGTGACTGAGACGGACATGGTATAGTGGGTTGAGATCTGGTGACTGAGACAGACATGGTATAGTGAGTTGAGATCTGGTGACTGAGACAGACATGGTATATTGGGTTGAGATCTGGTGACTGAGACGGACATGGTATAGTGGGTTGAGATCTGTGACTGAGACGGACATGGTATAGTGGGTTGAGATCTGGTGACTGAGACGGACATGGTATAGTGGGTTGAGATCTGGTGACTGAGACAGACATGGTATAGTGGGTTGAGATCTGGTGACTGAGACGGACATGGTATAGTGGGTTGAGATCTGGTGACTGAGACGGACATGGTATAGTGGGTTGAGATCTGGTGACTGAGACGGACATGGTATAGTGGGTTGAGATCTGGTGACTGAGACGGACATGGTATAGTGGGTTGAGATCTGGTGACTGAGACGGACATGGTATAGTGGGTTGAGATCTGGTGACTGAGACGGACATGGTATAGTGGGTTGAGATCTGGTGACTGAGACAGACATGGTATAGTGGGTTGAGATCTGGTGACTGAGACAGACATGGTATAGTGGGTTGAGATCTGGTGACTGAGACAGACATGGTATAGTGGGTTGAGATCTGGTGACTGAGACAGACATGGTATAGTGGGTTGAGATCTGGTGACTGAGACAGACATGGTATAGTGGGTTGAGATCTGGTGACTGAGACGGACATGGTATAGTGGGTTGAGATCTGGTGACTGAGACGGACATGGTATAGTGGGTTGAGATCTGGTGACTGAGACGGACAGGGTATAGTGGGTTGAGATCTGGTGACTGAGACGGACATGGTATAGTGGGTTGAGATCTGGTGACTGAGACAGACATGGTATAGTGGGTTGAGATCTGGTGACTGAGACGGACATGGTATAGTGGGTTGAGATCTGGTGACTGAGACAGACATGGTATAGTGGGTTGAGATCTGGTGACTGAGACAGACATGGTATAGTGGGTTGAGATCTGGTGACTGAGACAGACATGGTATAGTGGGTTGAGATCTGGTGACTGAGACGGACATGGTATAGTGGGTTGAGATCTGGTGACTGAGACGGACATGGTATAGTGGGTTGAGATCTGGTGACTGAGACAGACATGGTATAGTGGGTTGAGATCTGGTACTAGTGGGTTGAGATCTGGTGACTGAGACGGACATGGTATAGTGGGTTGAGATCTGGTGACTGAGACGGACATGGTATAGTGGGTTGAGATCTGGTGACTGAGACGGACATGGTATAGTGGGTTGAGATCTGGTGACTGAGACGGACATGGTATAGTGGGTTGAGATCTGGTGACTGAGACGGACATGGTATAGTGGGTTGAGATCTGGTGACTGAGACAGACATGGTATAGTGGGTTGAGATCTGGTGACTGAGACGGACATGGTATAGTGGGTTGAGATCTGGTGACTGAGACAGACATGGTATAGTGGGTTGAGATCTGGTGACTGAGACAGACATGGTATAGTGGGTTGAGATCTGGTGACTGAGACAGACATGGTATAGTGGGTTGAGATCTGGTGACTGAGACGGACATGGTATAGTGGGTTGAGATCTGGTGACTGAGACGGACATGGTATAGTGGGTTGAGATCTGGTGACTGAGACGGACAGGGTATAGTGGGTTGAGATCTGGTGACTGAGACGGACATGGTATAGTGGGTTGAGATCTGGTGACTGAGACAGACATGGTATAGTGGGTTGAGATCTGGTGACTGAGACGGACATGGTATAGTGGGTTGAGATCTGGTGACTGAGACGGACGAGATCTGGTGATGGTAGGGTATAGTGGGTTGAGATCTGGTGACTGAGACGGACATGGTATAGTGGGTTGAGATCTGGTGACTGAGACAGACATGGTATAGTGGGTTGAGATCTGGTGACTGAGACCGACATGGTATAGTGGGTTGAGATCTGGTGACTGAGACAGACATGGTATAGTGGGTTGAGATCTGGTGACTGAGACAGACATGGTATAGTGGGTTGAGATCTGGTGACTGAGACGGACATGGTATAGTGGGTTGAGATCTGGTGACTGAGACAGACATGGTATATGGTTTACATTGTTTTCATGTTCATCAAACCCTTCAGTGACCACTCATGCCCTGTGGATGGGGCATTGTCATCCTATGGGGGCATAGCAATGGTACACAAAATAATGGCCAAATGGGGATTTTTTTATACACAACCCTAAGCATGATGGGAACCTGTGTGGAAGCAGTTACTTTGTATCCCTCCTTTACTAAGGTATTTCTATTATTTCGGCAGTTACTTGTACATACCAGCATGACACAATGTTCATACAACAACGCACGACCTTCATTCAGTGTTCAGACAACAGAACACAACACATAGTACAACATAATACAGTGTACATACAACACCAAACATGTACTACAATAACCTTGAAAACATTTGAAACACATCTCTTCTATGCCTCCGTTTCTCTCCTTCAGCCCAGTCGTTCATGCAGAGCATCATCAGCCCTCTCTTCATCCTCTCTCTGGTCACCATGTCCATCACTCAGCTCCGTCTCATCTTCTACATGGGAGCCATGAACAACATCCTGGAGGCCCTCAGCGATGGAGACCTCAACACTGGTGGGTACTGCTGCTAGGGCTGGGGGGTGAGTCATGAACAACAACCTGGAGACCTCATCACTGGTGGGTACTGCTGCTAGGGCTGGGGGGTGAGTCATGAACAACAACCTGGAGACCTGCTGCTAGGGCTGGGGGGTGAGTCATGAACAACAACCTGGAGACCTCATCACTGGAGGGTACTGCTGCTAGGGCTGGGGGTGAGTCATGAACAACAACCTGGAGACCTGCTGCTAGGGCTGGGGGTGAGTCATGAACAACAACCTAGAGACCTGCTGCTAGGACTGGGGGTGAGTCATGAACAACAACCTGGAGACCTCATCACTGGTGGGTACTGCTGCTAGGGCTGGGGGTGAGTCATGAACAACAACCTGGAGACCTGCTGCTAGGGCTGGGGGTGAGTCATGAACAACAACCTGGAGACCTGCTGCTAGGGCTGGGGGTGAGTCATGAACAACAACCTGGAGACCTGCTGCTAGGGCTGGGGGTGAGTCATGAACAACAACCTGGAGACCTCATCACTGGTGGGTACTGCTGCTAGGGCTGGGGGGTGAGTCATGAAAAACAACCTGGAGACCTGCTGCTAGGGCTGGGGGGTGAGTCATGAACAACAACCTGGAGACCTCATCACTGGTGGGTACTGCTGCTAGGGCTGGGGGGTGAGTCATGAACAACAACCTAGAGACCTGCTGCTAGGGCTGGGGGGTGAGTCATGAACAACAACCTGGAGACCTCATCACTGGTGGGTACTGCTGCTAGGGCTGGGGGTTGAGTCATGAACAACAACCTGGAGACCTGCTGCTAGGGCTGGGGGGTGAGTCATGAACAACAACCTGGAGACCTCATCACTGGTGGGTACTGCTGCTAGGGCTGGGGGGTGAGTCATGAACAACAACCTAGAGACCTGCTGCTAGGGCTGGGGGGTGAGTCATGAACAACAACCTGGAGACCTCATCACTGGTGGGTACTGCTGCTAGGGCTGGGGGGTGAGTCATGAACAACAACCTGGAGACCTCAACACTGGTGGGGTACTGCTGCTAGGGCTGGGGGGTGAGTCATGAACAACAACCTAGAGACCTGCTGCTAGGGCTGGGGGGTGAGTCATGAACAACAACCTGGAGACCTCATCACTGGTGGGTACTGCTGCTAGGGCTGGGGGGTGAGTTATGAACAACAACCTGGAGACCTCATCACTGGTGGGTACTGCTGCTAGGGCTGGGGGGTGAGTCATGAACAACAACCTGGAGACCTGCTGCTAGGGCTGGGGGTGAGTCATGAACAACAACCTGGAGACCTCATCACTGGTGGGTACTGCTGCTAGGGCTGGGGGGTGAGTCATGAACAACAACCTGGAGACCTCATCACTGGTGGGTACTGCTGCTAGGGCTGGGGGGTGAGTCATGAACAACAACCTGGAGACCTCATCACTGGTGGGTACTGCTGCTAGGGCTGGGGGGTGAGTCATGAACAACAACCTGGAGACCTCATCACTGGTGGGTACTGCTGCTAGGGCTGGGGGGTGAGTCATGAACAACAACCTAGAGACCTCATCACTGGTGGGTACTGCTGCTAGGGCTGGGGTGAGTCATGAACAACAACCTGGAGACCTGCTGCTAGGGCTGGGGGTGAGTCATGAACAACAACCTGGAGACCTCATCACTGGTGGGTACTGCTGCTAGGGCTGGGGGTGAGTCATGAACAACAACCTGGAGACCTGCTGCTAGGGCTGGGGGTGAGTCATGAACAACAACCTGGAGACCTCATCACTGGTGGGTACTGCTGCTAGGGCTGGGGGTGAGTCATGAACAACAACCTGGTGAGACCTGCTGCTAGGGCTGGGGGTGAGTCATGAACAACAACCTGGAGACCTCATCACTGGTGGGTACTGCTGCTAGGGCTGGGGGTGAGTCATGAACAACAACCTGGAGACCTCATCACTGGTGGGTACTGCTGCTAGGGCTGGGGGGTGAGTCATGAACAACAACCTAGAGACCTGCTGCTAGGGCTGGGGGGTGAGTCATGAACAACAACCTGGAGACCTCAACTGGTGGGTACTGCTGCTAGGGCTGGGGGTGAGTCATGAACAACAACCTGGAGACCTGCTGCTAGGGCTGGGGGTGAGTCATGAACAACAACCTGGAGACCTCAACTGGTGGGTACTGCTAGGGCTGGGGGTGAGTCATGAACAACAACCTGGAGACCTGCTGCTAGGGCTGGGGGTGAGTCATGAACAACAACCTGGAGACCTCATCACTGGTGGGTACTGCTGCTAGGGCTGGGGGGTGAGTCATGGACAACAACCTGGAGACCTGCTGCTAGGGCTGGGGGGTGAGTCATGAACAACAACCTGGAGACCTCATCACTGGTGGGTACTGCTGCTAGGGCTGGGTGGTGAGTCATGAACAACAACCTGGAGACCTGCTGCTAGGGCTGGGGGGTGAGTCATGAACAACAACCTGGAGACCTCATCACTGGTGGGTACTGCTGCTAGGGCTGGGTGGTGAGTCATGAACAACAACCTGGAGACCTGCTGCTAGTGCTGGGGGGTGAGTCATGAACAACAACCTGGAGACCTGCTGCTAGGGCTGGGGGGTGAGTCATGAACAACAACCTGGAGACCTCATCACTGGTGGGTACTGCTGCTAGGGCTGGGGGGTGAGTCATGAACAACAACCTGGAGACCTCATCACTGGTGGGTACTGCTGCTAGGGCTGGGGGTGAGTCATGAACAACAACCTGGAGACCTCATCACTGGTGGGTACTGCTGCTAGGGCTGGGGGGTGAGTCATGAACAACAACCTGGAGACCTGCTGCTAGGGCTGGGTGGTGAGTCATGAACAACAACCTGGAGACCTCATCACTGGTGGGTACTGCTGCTAGGGCTGGGGGGTGAGTCATGAACAACAACCTGGAGACCTGCTGCTAGGGCTGGGGGGTGAGTCATGAACAACAACCTGGAGACCTCATCACTGGTGGGTACTGCTGCTAGGGCTGGGGGGTGAGTCATGAACAACAACCTAGAGACCTGCTGCTAGGGCTGGGGGGTGAGTCATGAACAACAACCTGGAGACCTCATCACTGGTGGGTACTGCTGCTAGGGCTGGGGGGTGAGTCATGAACAACAACCTGGAGACCTGCTGCTAGGGCTGGGGGTGAGTCATGAACAACAACCTGGAGACCTCATCACTGGTGGGTACTGCTGCTAGGGCTGGGGGTGAGTCATGAACAACAACCTGGAGACCTCATCACTGGTGGGTACTGCTGCTAGGGCTGGGGGGTGAGTCATGAACAACAACCTGGAGACCTCATCACTGGTGGGTACTGCTGCTAGGGCTGGGGGGTGAGTCATGAACAACAACCTGGAGACCTGCTGCTAGGGCTGGGGGGTGAGTCATGAACAACAACCTGGAGACCTCATCACTGGTGGGTACTGCTGCTAGGGCTGGGGGGTGAGTCATGAACAACAACCTGGAGACCTCATCACTGGTGGGTACTGCTGCTAGGGCTGGGGGTGAGTCATGAACAACAACCTGGAGACCTAGGGCTGCTACCTGGAGGCTAGGGGGGGTGAGTCATGAACAACAACCTGGAGACCTCATCACTGGTGGGTACTGCTGCTAGGGCTGGGGGTGAGTCATGAACAACAACCTGGAGACCTGCTACTAGGGCTGGGGGTGAGTCATGAACAACAACCTGGAGACCTCATCACTGGTGGGTACTGCTGCTAGGGCTGGGGGGTGAGTCATGAACAACAACCTGGAGACCTCATCACTGGAGGGTACTGCTGCTAGGGCTGGGGGGTGAGTCATGAACAACAACCTGGAGACCTCATCACTGGTGGGTACTGCTGCTAGGGCTGGGGGTGAGTCATGAACAACAACCTGGAGACCTGCTGCTAGGGCTGGGTGGTGAGCCATGAACAACAACCTGGAGACCTCATCACTGGTGGGTACTGCTGCTAGGGCTGGGGGGTGAGTCATGAACAACAACCTGGAGACCTCATCACTGGAGGGTACTGCTGCTAGGGCTGGGGGGTGAGTCATGAACAACAACCTGGAGACCTCATCACTGGTGGGTACTGCTGCTAGGGCTGGGGGGTGAGTCATGAACAACAACCTGGAGACCTCATCACTGGTGGGGTACTGCTGCTAGGGCTGGGGGGTGAGTCATGAACAACAACCTGGAGACCTGCTGCTAGGGCTGGGGGGTGAGTCATGAACAACAACCTGGAGACCTCATCACTGGTGGATTCCCCATATGGACAAGAATCATGACAATCAAATAAGAATGTTGTACAGCAGGAGAAGATCATTTGTACAAAAATCAAATAAGTAATCTGGTAAGGATCTGGTAAGATATGTTTACCATGTATGTCAGCGGTGTCATTGTATATGTGTTTTCTACGTACTCTACCAGTCAAAAGTTTGGATACACGTGCTCATTCCAGGGGTTTTCTTTATTTGTACAATTTTATACATTATAGAATAATAGTGAAGACATCAAAACTATGAAATAACACATATGGAATCATGTAGTAACCAGAAAAGTGTTAAATGAATCCAAATATATTTTACATTCTTCAAAGTAGCCACCCTTTGTGTTGATGACAGCTTTGCACACTCTTGGCATTCTCTCAACCAGCTTCATGAGGAATGCTTTTCCAACAGTCTTGAAGGAGTTGCCACATATGCTGAGGACTTGTGTGTTTTAAAATGCACCTCTCTTCTTTTCCTCCTCCCTATGTTCTTTTTCTCTCCTGTAGTGGAGAGAATGGAAGTTGGTAAGACTGCAGGCCTATTGGACTAGACTAGTAGATATAACATCTAACACTAGCCTCAGTCTGTCTCTTAGCTTTCCTAGCCTCACCTAAAACTAGCATGTCTGTCTCTTAGCTTTCCTAGCCTCACCTAAAACCAGCTTGTCTGTCTCTTAGCTTTCCTAGCCTCACCTAAGACTAGCTTGTCTGTCTCTTAGCTTTCCTAGCCTCACCTAAAACTAGCTTGTCTGTCTCTTAGCTTTCCTAGCCTCACCTAAGACTAGCTTGTCTGTCTCTTAGCTTTCCTAGCCTCACCTAAAACTAGCCTGTCTGTCTCTTAGCTTCCCTGTTTTAGTTACTGTCTCGGTTGTATAGACTGCTAACATGTAATAGTGGAGAGTGGCCAACCATCTTGTGGAGAGCTACCCTGCTGCAGGGTTTTGTTCCAGCCCTGCTCTAACATACCTCATTCTACTCATCAGCTGCAGATGTCTAGCAGCTGAATCAGTTGTGTTACAGCAGGGCAGGAGCAAAAGCCTGCACACTCAGTAGCTCTCCACAGGGAGGGTTGGCTACCTTTAACCTTAGCTTACCGTGTTAGATACTGCTAGCATTAAATCCTAGTCTTAGGCGTGACCAGTTAACCTTAGCTTACCATGTTAGCTACTGCTAGTATTGAACCCTAGTCTTAGGCGTGACCAGTTAACCTTAGCTTACCATGTTAGCTACTGCTAGCATTAAACCCTAGTCTTAGGCATGACCAGTTAACCTTAGCTTACCATGTTAGCTACTGCTAGCATTAAACCCTAGTCTTAGGCGTGATCAGTTAACCTTAGCTTACCATGTTAGCTACTACTAGCATTAAACCCTAGTCTTAGGCGTGACCAGCTAACCTTAGTGCGATGCTAAACCTTAGGACTCTATTGAATCCGTATTGCGGAAGTTCAGCTCTGAAGCCCAATTGAAATTTAAGGGCAATGTTCTCGCATTGGCTGAGACTGCATTCAAGGTAATTGCTGAATAGGCTCAATTGGAAATTCTATAGCAAGTGCTATTAGCATTTCACCCTAGTTTTGTGATGACTGTGATAGTTACCTTTGTCATTCAAATTTAGCATTAACCTTAACCATGTAATAGTTATCATTGGTACTATTGGTTAGCTTCATGAGCTTGTATAATACATAACCATAGCTGTGTATAATGCAACCACATTAGCATCAACCTTAGCCTCTGTGTTAACTGTGTTGTTGCTGTACTTCTCCCCCATAGAGATAGATAGAAGACGTATCTTTTTATCTGTGCCATTATAGTGTCTGTGACAGACTGGGCAGCGCCATTTGGGGCTATTGATCATTATGAAGTTGTTAACAAACAAAAAATCCCGATTGGCTGTTCCCTCTTGATGACCTGGTTTAACATGACTCCAACAGAGTTACCAGGAGGGAGGAGCCAATGGAGTTGGAAGCCCCACCCAGTTGAATACATTAAAATGGTGGAAATCCTCAATGGCGCTGCCAATGCTAATATGTCCTTTTGGCCACTAGAGACCTCTATATTCTCTATGTTCTCCCCCAACCTAGCCCAGTCCTTGACTGTCCCTGCCCTGAGCTAAACCAGTACTAGGTAGCTGCTAGCCTATCATCAGTTACTAGATCTACTACTCATTAACTTACTACCGTAATCATTAATGCTAAAACCCAGGAACTCTATGGATTAACATGGAATAGTTATTTATTAGACTGGCTAATAATCTGTTGTCTCTCTCTCTCGTCTCTCTCTGTCCCCTCTCTCTCTCTCTCTCTCTCTCTCTCTCTCTCTCTCATCTCTCCCTCTCTCTCCTCTCTCTGTCCTCTCTCTCTCTCTCTCTCTCTCTCCTCTCTCTCTCTGTCTCTGTCTCTGTCCTCGCTCTCTCTCTCTCATCTCCCCCTCTCTCTCCTCTCTCTGTCCTCTCTCTCTCTCTCTCCTCTCTCTCCACAGTCAGTTTGTACTCCTCTATCTTCGGCATGCTGCAGCTACTATGTCTGATGACGACTCCAGTGATTGGTCAGATTATGGACTGGAAGCTGAAGGACTGCGAAGATGCAGAGGGGGAGGAGGAACCGTGTAGCAAGTAAATTACTATGTCACCTAAATCCTTACATCCTAACCCCTAGGCCCTACAGAGAGTTTCAGAGGCACAAAGATCATACCCCCAAAACATTCTAATTTACAATAAAAGTGACTCCAAAATGACACAATACAATATTCACCATTGGGCACAACATAATCTGAAACACAACCAAAACAAACAGTAGATGCATCCAGCGAGTTTGTAGAGTCACAAGCCTGGTGTAGTCATTGCGTGCTGGGAATAGGGGACCATTACTAAACTGTTGACTACTTGAATAAGTGAATTTGTTCAAATACTTACGACACATTCAAGCGGGGGGGATTAGATACATAAAGTGCTTTCATTTCATTTAAATGATCAAACAAATGCAGCACAGCCAGAGACAGTAGATCTAGCTGGTCTGTCATAATATAATAGAGACAGTACATCTAGCTGGTCTGTCATAATATAATAGAGACAGTAGATCTACCTGGTCTGTCATAATATAATAGAGACAGTAGATCTACCTGGTCTGTCATAATATAATAGAGACAGTAGATCTAGCTGGTCTGTCATAATATAATAGAGACAGTAGATCTACCTGGTCTGTCATAATATAATAGAGACAGTAGATCTACCTGGTCTGTCATAATATAATAGAGACAGTAGATCTACCTGGTCTGTCATAATATAATAGAGACAGTAGATCTACCTGGTCTGTCATATTATAATAGAGACAGTAGATCTAGCTGGTCTGTCATAATATAATAGAGACAATAGATCTAGCTGGTCTGTCATAATATAATAGAGACAGTAGATCTACCTGGTCTGTCATAATCTAATAGAGACAGTAGATTTTGCTGGTCTGTCATATTATAATAGAGACAGTAGATTACTTACAGTAAAGTAAGTCACTAGCAAGTAGCCCTTACCCTCTATGGGGATCTGAGTGGTTTGGATAAGAGTGCCTAGGCTAAGGGTTGATGTCTGTGTGATTGGCTGATGAGAATAGGATCGGACCTCCTCTCCCCTCTCTAACCCTAACCTCCTCAGGGACCAGCTCAAGACCAAGCCCAGAGACAGACAGATCCAGAAGGTGACCAATGCAATGCGAGCGTTCATCCTGACCAATGTCCTATTGGTGGGATTCGGCATCACCTGCCTGGTGCCCAACCTCCCACTGCAGGTAAGTGCTCCATCCAGCTATAATTCAAACTAGTACCCGCCTCCTTATCTTCTTCTGGCCAATCAGCAGTAGCTGTCCAGGACAAAAATTGGTGACAGCTGATGTTGGAATGAGATGTGAGTGGTGCTCTGTCGCCACCTATAGGCCTTCAGGTGGAACTACAGCTAGACACCACTACTACTCTCTATAGCGGACAGCATCACACACTTGCCCCTACACCAGGCCTGGGCCGGCCCGGGGGCCTTACGCGGCCCGCCATCTGATTCAATACGGCCCTCGGAATCATGCTCAGAACACATAAAGAATTTGCGATAGTATAGTTTTGAAAAAAAAAATCAAATTAATAGCCCAATGAATACTCGCTTTGTGTAATGATATAACTCCCACTGCTTCTGGGACATTTATTTTGAAGGCACGTATAAATAACAACTGACAGGCTGACACACAGGTCACAGTTACAAAAAGTAGCTCGCTAGAAATTGCGCAAAAATGCATTTTTCAGAGAAAAGGAAAGTAGACAATGAATGTAGGATGTTCCAGCAAGAGTGGACATCGTTCTTTATTGAGGTATCAGGGAAAGCTGTGTGCTTAGTGTGCAAAGAGAGCATCGCTGTCTTGAAAGACTACAACATGTCCTGACAGATGAAGAATGCAGAGAAATACAGAAATGTGTCTTCTGTTTGTCTCACTGTTGGAAGAGACCGAGTTGGGTCATGCAGATCCATTATGAATCACATTCAGGGCTACAACAACATTATGAATCACATTCAGGGCTACAACAACAACATTATGAATCACATTCAGGGCTACAACAACATTATGAATCATATTCAGGGCTACAACAACATTATGAATCACATTCAGGGCTACAACAACATTATGAATCACATTCAGGGCTACAACAACATTATGAATCACATTCAGGGCTACAACAACAACATTATGAATCACATTCAGGGCTACAACAACATTATGAATCACATTCAGGGCTACAACAACAACATTATGAATCACATTCAGGGCTACAACAACAACATTATGAATCACATTCAGGGCTACAACAACAACATTATGAATCACATTCAGGGCTACAACAACAACATTATGAATCACATTCAGGGCTACAACAACATTATGAATCACATTCAGGGCTACAACAACAACATTATGAATCACATTCAGGGCTACAACAACAACATTATGAATCACATGCAGGGCTACAACAACATTATGAATCACATTCAGGGCTACAACAACATTATGAATCACATTCAGGGCTACAACAACAACATTATGAATCACATTCAGGGCTACAACAACATTATGAATCACATTCAGGGCTACAACAACAACATTATGAATCACATTCAGGGATAAAACAACATTATGAATCACATTCAGGGCTACAACAGCAACATTTTGAATCATATTGAGGGCTACGACAACATTATGAATCACATTCAGGGCTACAACAACATTATGAATCACATTCAGGGCTACAACAACATTATGAATCACATTCAGGGCTACAACAACATTATGAATCATATTCAGGGCTACAACAACATTATGAATCACATTCAGGGCTACAACAACATTATGAATCACATTCAAGGCTACAACAACATTATGAATCACATTCAGAGCTACAACAACAACATTATGAATCACATTCAGGGCTACAACAACATTATGAATCATATTCAGGGCTACAACAACAACATTATGAATCACATTCAGGGCTACAACAACATTATGAATCACATTCAGGGCTACAACAACATTATGAATCACATTCAGGGCTACAACAACATTATGAATCACATTCAGGGCTACAACAACATTATGAATCACATTCAAGGCTACAACAACATTATGAATCATATTCAGGGCTACAACAACAACATTATGAATCACATTCAGGGCTACAACAACAACATTATGAATCACATTCAGGGCTACAACAACATTATGAATCACATTCAAGGCTACAACAACATTATGAATCATATTCAGGGCTACAACAACATTATGAATCATATTTTAGGTCCCTTGCCCCAGGCCGTCCTGCAGAGCTGGTGACTGACAATTGTCATCTGATGTGTTCCTCCTCTCCTCAGATCCTGTCATTTGTCCTCCATACTGTTGTGAGAGGCTTCATCCACTCTGCAACCGGAGGTCTCTACGCTGCTGTGTGAGTACTGGCATCACCCTGGGAGGGTGAGTGAGTGAGTGAGTGAGTGAGTGAGTGAGTGAGTGAGTGAGTGAGTGAGTGAGTGAGTGAGTGAGTGAGTGAGTGAGTGAGAGAGTACCTGGTATCAATATGAAAACTGTAAATTGATTATATTCCCTCTCTAGGTACCCATCGTCTCAGTTTGGCAGTCTGACGGGGATGCAGTCTCTGGTGTCTGCTCTGTTTGCTCTGTTCCAGCAGCCGCTCTTCATGGCCATGATGGGCCCTCTGAAGGGAGACCCACTCTGGGTGAGGATACACACACACACACACACACACACACACACACACACACACACACAGAACACACTCAATCAAATGTCTTTATAAAAAATGTTTTACATCAGCAGTTGTCACAAAGCCAGCCTCCGGTGGCTCTGAAAAACTCCCTGGAGAGACAGGAAGCTAGGAAGAAACCTAGAGAGGAACCAGGCTCTGAGGGGTGGCCAGTCCTCTTCTGGCTGTGCTGAGGGGAGAGGAACCAGGCTCTGAGGGGTGGCCAGTCCTCTTCTGGCTGTTCCGGGGTAGAGGAACCAGGCTCTGAGGGGTGGCCAGTCCTCTTCTGGCTGTGCTGGTGTCATTGGATTGCTCGCTCTGTAACTCAGTAACTCAATCCACTCAGGTCGGATAGATAAAAAGCCTGGGATGTCGTGAGAGAGCGAGTAATCCAGTGACTCAGCCCCTGTAATAGGGTCAGAGGCAGAGAATCCCAGTGGAGAGAGGGGAGCCGACCAGGCAGAGACAGCAAGTGTGCTTCATCACTTCAGTGCCTTGCTGTTCACCTTCACACTCTTGGGTCAGACTACACTCAACCATAGGACCTACTGAAGAGATGAGTTTTCAGTAAAGACTTAAAGGTTGAGACCGAGTCTGCGTCCCTCACATGGATAGGTAGACCATTCCCTAAAAATGGAGCTCTAAAAATGGAGCTCTTAGAAATTCTAGGGACAGTAAGGGGGCCTGCGTCTTGTGACCGTAGCGTACGTGTAGGTATGTATGGCAGGACCAAATCGGAAATATAGGTAAAATCAGAGAGATGGGTAGGAGCAGGCCCATGTAATGCTTTGTAGGTTAGCAGTAAAACCTTGAAATCAGCCCTAGCCTTAACAGGAAGCCAGTGTAGGGAGGCTAGCACTGGAGTAATCTGATCAAATTTTTTGGTTCTAGTCAGGATTCTAGCAGCCGTGTTGAAGTTTATTTATTGCCTCATCCGGGTATCTGGAGAGTATAGAATTTTTTGTAGTCTAATCTTGATGTGACCAAAGCATGAATTAGCTTGTCTACAATAATTTTTTGATGAAACATTTCAGATTTTCGAATGTTACGAAGATGGAAAAAGGCTGCTTTTGAAATATTTTTCATACAGTATGTTCCTCAAAAGAGAGATCAGTGTCCATAGTAAAGACGAGGTCCTTCACAGTTTTATTTGAGACGACTGTACAACCTTTGGATAAAAGCGTCTGCTAAATGGCAGACTATATTATTATATATATATTAACTGTACAAACCATCAAGATGAGTTGCCAGATCTGACAGCTTTGTTTCTTGGGACCTGGAAGCATCTCAGTTTTGTCCGAGTTTAAACATAAAACATTTCATTATGTCTGAAACACAGGCTTCCAGGGAAGGCAATTTTGGGGCTTCACCTTGTGTCATATAAATCTACAGCTGTGTGTTGTCTGAAAGTTGACATGTTTCCAAATGACGTCACCAAGAGGTAGAATATATAGTGGAAACAATAGTGGTCCTAGAATGGGGAACGTCAAAACGTACAATTGATTTGTAAGGAGACAAACCATCCACAGAGACGAACTGATCTCTTTCCGACAGATAAGATCTAAACCAGGAAATAACTTGTCCCATGTAGACCAATTAGGGTTTCTAATCTCTCCAAAAGAATGTGGTGTCAAAAGTAGCACTAAGGTCTAGGAGCTCGAGGACAGATGCAGAGCAGTGGTCTGATGCCATTAAAAGGTCATTTACCACCTTCACAAGTACAGTCGCAGTGCTGTGATGGTGTCTAAAACCAGTCTTCAGGAAGTCAGAGAGTTGCTGAGCAACAGCTTCTTTTTTTTTTTAATTGAGAAGAGATTTTTTATTTTATTTACCGGATCAAGAGGCTTTTTCAGGATAGGATTTATTACTGTCACATTCTCTGGTTGTGAGTTTGGTACTCATCCAGAGGATGAGGTCAATATAGGAGGACCAGGCACAGGAAGTAGCACAGGAAGTAGCACAGGAAGTAGCACAGGAAGTAGCTCTTTCAGTAGTTTAGTTGGAATACGGTCCAGAAGACAGCTGGAAGGTTTAGAGTTCACTCATTTTTGTGTCAAGAGATACAAAATGTAAAAGGTTGAGTCCCTCAATTGATCCGAGGTCCTGTGCCCTAACCCTAACAGGACAACTGAGTTTTGGATAAATATGATCCGAGGTCCTGTGCCCTAACCCTAACAGGACAACTGAGTTTTGGATAAATATGATCCGAGGTCCTGTGCCCTAACCCTAACAGGACAACTGAGTTTTGGATAAATATGATCCGAGGTCCTGTGCCCTAACCCTAACAGGACAACTGAGTTTTGGATAAATATGATCCGAGGTCCTGTGCCCTAACCCTAACAGGACAACTGAGTTTTGGATAAATATGATCCAAGGTCCTGTGCCCTAACCCTAACAGGACAACTGAGTTTTGGATAAATATGATCCGAGGTCCTGTGCCCTAACCCTAACAGGACAACTGAGTTTTGGATAAATATGATCCGAGGTCCTGTGCAGACTCAGGACAACTGAGTTTTGGATAAATATGATCCGAGGTCCTGTGCAGACTCAGGACAACTGAGTTTTGGATAAATATGATTCGAGGTCCTGTGCAGACTCAGGACAACTGAGTTTTGGATAAATATGATCCGAGGTCCTGTGCAGACTCAGGACAACTGAGTTTTGGATAAATATGATTCGAGGTCCTGTGCAGACTCAGGACAACTGAGTTTTGGATAAATATGATCTGAGGTCCTGTGCAGACTCAGGACAACTGAGTTTTGGATAAATATGATCTGAGGTCCTGTGCAGACTCAGGACAACTGAGTTTTGGATAAATATGCATATTCAAAGAGCAGTCTGCATATTTAAAGAGAATCATTTGTTTTCTGTTTTTGATTTCACATTGAACTCTCTTTCTAAGCTAGTCGGATGACATACAATTTGATGGAGCGCTATTTCCGTTAAAAAATTCTGGAAGTTTTCTTCAGGGCTCGGTTATTTTCTGTATACTAGGGAGCAAGTTTCTAATGACAGTTTTTAGAGGTGCGACTGACCCTAGGTATTATGCAAGGTTAAGTTTCAGTAATTGGTTAGGTGGAGAACTGATTTTTGTCCGAAAGTCTTATTGTAACTAAATTGAACTCTATTTCCCATGGTGCTCTAGGTGAATGTAGGCCTATTGGGGGTCAGTATGCTGGGCTTCCTGCTGCCTCTATACCTGGTGTGTTTCAGACGCACACTGCACCGCCAGCTACAGGACAGAGACCAGGACTCGAAGATATACCTCAAGATCAACGGGTCCAGCAAACCTGAAGCTTTCGTCTAGAAAAGGGAGAGAGTGAGGAAGGTGGGAGGAGATGGGAGGGAGAAGAGGGGAGAAGAGTGTTGCTCTACGTTGAATCTGCAGAGGACACACACATACACACAGATATCTACACACGCCCACACACACACACACATACACACAGATATCTACACACGCCCACACACACACTTTTGAAGAGACCCATGTAAGAACTTCTCCTCTTGTCATGAAAACATACTACCTTGGACAGACACTAAGGACTGAATAAGAGCAAGAACAAGAGAGAGGGGAGAGACTGTGAAAGGAAAGGGTCATCAGCCCCCCCACTTCTTCTTCTCCTCTCCTCTCATGTTCTCCTCTGTTCACCTCTCATGTTCTCCTCTCAGTTCTCTTCTCAGTTCTCCTCTCTTCTCCCCCCTTCTCCCCTCTTCTCTTCACATACAGTGCTCACTACCCCCCTCCCTCCCCTTTCTAGCTCTGAAATGACATCCTATGCCTGGATGTCCCACCTAGCTATCTTAAGATGGATGCACTACTGAGTTTGTAGATGATGCTCTGGGAGGAGTTCAGGGTTGGTAACCATGGTGACAGACAGGATGGGTGGTGTTCTACAGTTGATAGCCATGTTGAAGGACAGTGGGAGGTGTTCTACAGTGGGTAACCATGGTGACAGACAGTTGGAAGTGTTTTAGGGTTGGTAACCATGGTGACAGACAGGGTGGGAGGTGATCTACAGTTGATAACCATGTTGAAGGACAGTGGGAGGTGTTCTAGGTTTAAGGACCATGGTGACAGACAGGATGGGAGGTGTTCTACAGTTGGTAACCATGGTGACAGACAGGGTGGGGGGTGTTCTACAGTTGGTAACCATGGTGACAGACAATCGGGGTGTCTCTAGCGCCAGGCGACCCACCATTACGCACACCTGTCACCATCATTGCGTTCATTTGCGCAATATTGGACTCACCTGGACTCCATTACTTTGCCCCTCTATATCTGTCTGCTCCTCAGTTTGTTCCCCGTGTCAGCATTATTGTTACTATGTTTTTCCCTGTCCAGACGCTGTCCTTGTTTGTTTCTTGTCTGTTATCCATTAAATGTTCACTCGCTGTACTTGCCTCTCGTCTCCCAGCGTCTGTCCTTACAGGGGAGGTGTTCTAGGTTTGTTAACCATGGTGACAGACATGGTGGGAAGTGTTCTAGGGCTGGTAACCATGGTGACAGACATGGTGGGAGATGTTCTAGAGTTGGTAACTACCTGACACAAACACACCTCATCCAACACCAGCCACCATGGAGACCAACTACCACCAAACATCTATTCATCCATCTATTCATCCATCACTATTTATTCTCTGGTTCGGAATTTTTTTAAATTTCCACCTGATCAACCAGCTGAGCTTCATAAAGATATGGTTGAACCTTTCTAGCTCAGGCGTTCCGCTAGCGACCCACCTCGACAACATCCGGTGAAATTGCAGAGCGCCAAATTCAAACTACAGAAATATAAATATTTAACATTCATGAAAATACAAGTGTAAAACATCAAAATAAAGCTTAACTTCTTGTTAATCCAGCCGCTGTGTCAGATTTCAAAGAGGCTTTACGACAAAAGCACACCATGCAATTATCTGAGGACAGCGCCCCGCATACAAAACCATGAAAAACATTTTTCAATCAGGCAGGTGCGACACAAAAGTCAGAAATAGAGATATAATAAATGCCTTGCCTTTGAAGATCTTCTTCTGTTGGCACTCCAAAAGGTCCCAGTTACATCACAAATGGTCATTTTGTTCGATAAAGTCCTTCTTTATATCCATAAAAACATCAGTTTAGCTCGAGCGCTTCAGTCAATAATCCACCGGTTTCCCTCCTTCAAAATGCATACAAGATGAATCCAAATAATCCAATAAACTTCTCCAAACAACGTTTATAATAAAACCTTGCGTACCCTAATAGCGTAGCCTAGTGGTTAGAGCGCTGGACTAGTAAACGGAAGGTTGCGAGTTCAAACCCCCGAGCTGACAAGGTACAAATCTGTCGTTCTGCCCCTGAACAGGCAGTTAACCCACTGTTCCCAGGCCGTCATTGAAAATAAGATTATGTTCTTAACTGACTTGCCTGGTTAAATAAAGGTAAAAAATAATAATAAAAAATTTAAAAATACGTAAATAAACAATACAATTTAAGACAAAGAATAGTATGTTCATTACCGGAGATAAATAACAAACAACTTGCTTTCCTCCAAGCGCATGGAAACACTACAGCCAAAATGGGAGCAACTTAGAAAAAATTCTTGCTCATTTTTCCTAAAAACCAGCCTGAAACTTTTTTCTAAAGACTGTTGGCATCTAGTGGAAGCCCTAGGAACTGCAATCTGGGAGGTTTTTGCCTTATAATAAAAGTGACAGCCAGTGGTAGGCCAAATGTTCTTTTTGGGGATGTCCTCGGGGTTTCTCCTGCCATATCAGTTCTGTTATACAGTTATACAGACAGAATGCTAACAGTTTCAGAAACTTTAGACGGTTTTCTATCCAAATCTACCAAGTATATGCATATCCTTCTGGGCCTGAGTAACAGGCTGTTTACTTTGGGCATGCTTTTTTATCTGGACGTCAAAATACTGCCCCTACCCAAGAGAGGTTAACCGACTGACTCAAAATACTGCCCCTTACCCAAGAGAGGTTAACCGACTGACTCAAAATACTGGCCCCTACCCAAGAGAGGTTACTGACCAAAATAGCCCCCCTATCCAAGAGGTTAACCGACTGACTCAAAATACTGCCCCTACCCAAGAGAGGCCCCAAAATACTATCCAAGAGAGGTTAACCGACTGACTCAAAATACTGCCCCCTGGTTAACCCCCTACCCACCCAAGAGAGGTTAACCGACTGACTCAAAATACTGCCCTACCCAAGAGGTTAACCGACTGACTCAAAATACTGGCCCCTACCCAAAATACTGGCCCCTACCCAGAGAGAGGTTAACCGACTGACTCAAAATACTGCCCGACTGACTCAAAATACTGCCCCTATCCAAGAGAGGTTAACCGACTGACTCAAAATACTGCCCCTATCCAAGAGAGGTTAACCGACTGACTCAAAATACTGGCCCCTATCCCCGACTGACTCAAAAATACTGCCCCCTACCCAAGAGAGGTTAACCGACTGACTCAAAATACTGCCCCCTATCCAAGAAATGAACCGACTGGCCCCCAAGAGAGGTTAACCGACTGACTCAAAATACTGGCCCCTACCCAAGAGAGGTTAACCGACTGACTCAAAATACTGGCCCCTACCCAGAGAGGTTAACCGACTGACTCAAATACTGCCCCCTATCCAAGAGAGGTTAACCGACTGACTCAAAATACTGGCCCCCCCAAGAGAGGTTACTGACTCAAAATACTGCCCCCTATCCAAGAGAGGTTAACCGACTGACTCAAAATACTGCCCCCTATCCAAGAGAGGTTAACCGACTGACTCAAAATACTGGCCCCTATCCAAGAGAGGTTAACCGACTGACTCAAAATACTGCCCCCTACCCAAGAGAGGTTAACCGACTGACTCAAAATACCCAAGAGAGAGAGACTGACTCAAAATACTGCCCCCTTCAAGAGAGGTTAACCGACTAACTCAAAATACTGGCCCCTACCCAAGAGAGGTTAACCGACTGACTCAAAATACTGGCCCCAAAGAGGTTAACCGACTGACCAAAAATACTGCCCCCTATCCAAGAGGTTAACCGACTGACTCAAAATACTGCCCCTACCCAAGAGGTTAACCGACTGACTCAAAATAGCCCCTACCCAAGAGGTTAACCGACTGACTCAAAATACTCAAAATACTGCCCCTATCCAAGAGAGGTTAACCGACTGACTCAAAATACTGGCCCCTACCCAAGAGAGGTTAACCGACTGACTCAAAATACTGCCCCTACCCAAGAGAGGTTAACCGACTGACTCAAAATACTGCCCAAGAGAGGTTAACCTGATCCAGCCCCCTATCCAGAGAGGTTAACCGACTGACTCAAAATACTGCCCCTATCCCAGAGAGGTTAACCGACTGACTCAAAATACTGCCCCCTATCCAAGAGAGGTTAACCGACTGACTCAAAATATCCAAGAGAGGTTGCCCTGACTCAAAAAGCCCCCCCAAAGTGGGCCCCCTATCCAAGAGAGATGAACCGACTGACTCAAAATACTGCCCCCTATCAAGAGAGGTTAACCGACTGACTCAAAATACTGGTACCAAGAGAGGTTAACCGACTGACTCAAAATACTGGCCCTACCCAAGAGAGGTTAACCGACTGACTCAAATATGCCCCCTATCCAAGAGAGAGTTAAACTGACTCAAAATACTGGCCCCTACCCAAGAGAGGTTAACCGACTGACTCAAAATACTGCCCCCTATCCAAGAGAGGTTAACCACTGCAAAATACTGCCCCTATCCAAGAGAGGTTAACCGACTGACTCAAAATACTGGCCCCTATCCAAGAGAGGTTAACCGACTGACTCAAAATTGCCCCCTACCCAAAGGTTAACCGACTGACTCAAAATACTGCCCCCTATCCAAGAGAGATGAACCGACTGACTCAAAATACTGCCCCTATCAAGAGGTTAACCGACTAACTCAAAATACTGGCCCCTACTGACTCAAAAAGCCCCTACCCAAGAGGTTAACCGACTGACTCAAAATACTGCCCCCTACCCAAGAGAGGTTAACCGACTGACTCAAAATACTCAAGAGAGGTTTTCATAATACTGCCCCCTACCTAAGAGAGGTTAACCGACTGACTCAAAATACTGGCCCCTACCCAAGAGAGGTTAACCGACTGACTCAAAATACTGGCCCCTACCCAAGAGAGGTTGAACTCAAAATACTGGCCCCTAGTGACTCAAAATACTGGCCCCTACCCAAGAGATTAACCGACTGACTCAAAATACTGCCCCCTACCCAAGAGAGGTTAACCGACTGACTCAAAATACTGCCCCCTATCCAAGAGAGGTTAACCGACTGACTCAAAATACTGCCCCTACCCAAGAGAGGTTACCGACTGACTCAAAATACTGCCCCCTATCCAAGAGAGGTTAACCGACTGACTCAAAATACTGCCCCTACCCAGAGAGGTTAACCGACTGACTCAAAATACTGCCCCCTATCCAAGAGAGGTTAACCGACTGACTCAAAATACTGCCCCCAAGCCCAAAGTGGGCTGAGAGCTGTGATTAGGTTGTATAAAGATATGGTTATATATGTGAGAACTATGATTAGGTCTGAAATGATGCATTCAGCTCTGCTCCTAAAATAATGGTTATTTTTCTCAAAGTTAATATAGTATGTCCCAAATGATAGCATACCATTTTCCTGAATAACTACCTAAAGCAGTTTTCATATATAACTACCTAAAGCAGTTTTCATATATAAACACTTAGTAGTTTTCATATATAACTACCTAAAGCAGTTTTCATATATAAACACTTAGTAGTTTTCATATATAACTAGTTGAAGCAGTTTTCATATATAAACATTATCCTAGTTTTCATATATAACTAGTTGAAGTAGTTTTCATATATAACTAGTTGAAGCAGTTTTCATATATAACTACCTAAAGCAGTTTTCATATATAACTACCTAAAGCAGTTTTCATATATAACTACCTAAAGCAGTTTTCATATTTAACTACCTAAAGCAGTTTTCATTATAACTACCTAAAGCAGTTTTGATATATAACTACCTAAACAGTTTTCATATATAACTACCTAAAGCAGTTTTCATATATAACTACCTAAAGAGTTTTCATATATAACTAGTTGAAGTAGTTTTCATATATAACTAGTTGAAGCAGTTTTCATATATAACTACCTAAAACAGTTTTCATATATAACTACCTAAAGCAGTTTTCATATGTAACTACCTAAAGCAGTTTTCATATTTAACTACCTAAAGCAGTTTTCATATATAACTAGTTAAAGCAGTTTTCATATATAACTACCTAAAGCAGTTTTCATATATAACTACCTAAAGCAGTTTTCATATATAACTACCTAAAGCAGTTTTCATATATAACTAGTTGAAGCAGTTTTCATATATAACTAGTTGAAGTAGTTTTCATATATAACTAGTTGAAGCAGTTTTCATATATAACTAGTTGAAGTAGTTTTCATATATAACTAGTTGAAGCAGTTTTCATATATAACTACCTAAAACAGTTTTCATATATAACTACCTAAAGCAGTTTTCATATATAACTAGTTGAAGCAGTTTTCATATATAACTAGTTGAAGTAGTTTTCATATATAACTAGTTGAAGCAGTTTTCATATATAACTACCTAAAACAGTTTTCATATATAACTACCTAAAGCAGTTTTCATATATAACTAGTTAAAGCAGTTTTCATATATAACTAGTTAAAGCAGTACACTATGTAGGGTGCCAACTGGGACGTAGCACCAATGGAGTTGAGGGTTTGGAACGGCCACAGGTCTCTTCTATTCTGTGCTGTCATGCCACTTCTATGCTGCTGTCTGTTATTTTACATAGAGATAGATATTTATGTGTTGTTGTAAATGATAGTATACCATTATTGACAGACATAAAGGTAGCAGTACTGATACTTGTATTGATTTATGGTAAATCATTGATGATTAGGGATCTATAGTTACAATGTTGGGATCAGTCTGGAGCACACAGAGAAATGCAACACTTTAACCTCTGACCTCTAGCCCCTGTAAAGGCATTATCCTGAATATCTCATCAGGTCTTCTGCTTTAGGTTTCTCTATATTTTTTTGTGGTGATCAATCTCTTCAATCTGATCTGATCATGGACTTCAAGAAATTAAGGAAATATCTTAAATGTTCTCATTGTCTAGTTTTTTAATTAAACACGGTGTGTCATTCCATAGGCTTGATATGTAATGATGATGATGATGATGATGATGATGATGACTATTACTAAACCCTTTTTTATGTTTCACAATTTTTTTTAAAGATTCAATGATTTTTCTTTGTTTATTTATTTTGTGATAATTCTTCTGTATTAATTGTCGAAGAGTATCCGGGAGATTTCAACTTGTTTCCCCACAGCAAAATGTCATGAAAAGGGGTGTGAGTAAGGAAAATGTTCTCTGTGGGACCCACCAGAATACTCGCTCCTACTGGTGAGCCTGGTCTTTACGGTGGACAAAATGACCAGTAGTCCTGCAATACAGGCAACTCTTACTGTGAATCCTGTATAATCAAATCAAATCAAATGTATTTATAAAGCCCTTCGTACATCAGCTGATTTCTCAAAGTGCTGTACAGAAACCCAGCCTAAAACCCCAAACAGCAAGCAATGCAGGTGTAGAAGCACCTATAGCAAGTATAGCCATTCAGCTGGAGACAGACTAGCTCTGCCTAGTTGCATTGGCTCGGGAAGTGGTGAATAGGCAGCCTTTGGAGATTCTCGGGGCACCTCGGGTTCTCTCAGCAACGGAGCCGTCGGAAACTTCCATGATGCCTCGGAAGCGAGGTGGAATCCTTGGGTGGTGAGCGTCAGAGCGTTCCATCCGATACTCCGTGAGGAACATGTCGAACAACACTTCTGGGTTCTCATCTGCCAACCAGCTGCCAACCAGCTGCCAACCAGCTGCCAACCAGCTGCCAACCAGCTGGCAACAGACAAACAGAGAACACAGGTATAAATACACTGGATATAATTGGGAAGATGGGCGACACCTGGAGGGGTGTGGAGACAAACATAAAGACAGTTGAAACAGATCAAGGTGTGACAGATATAATGTATATACATATTATAGTCCTCTTATAGTCCATGACGACATCATGGAGCTGGTGGATGTTAGAGACCTTGCACTCCTCCATGACGACATCACAGAGCTGGTGGATGTTAGAGACCTTGCACTCCTCCACGACGACATCACGGAGCTGGTGGATGTTAGAGACCTTGCACTCCTCCACCTTCCGTTTGAGGATGCCCCACAGATGCTCAATAGGGTTTAGGTCTGGAGACATGCTTGGTATACGCTGTATATGATATGGTATAAGTTATATATGGTATAAGGTATATATGATATAATATAAGGCATGATATGGTATAAGGTAAAATTATATAATATAAGGCATGATATGGTATAAGTTATATATGGTATAAGGTATATATGATATAATATAAGGCATGATATGGTATAAGTTATATATGGTATAAGGTAAAATTATATAATATAAGGCATGATATGGTATAAGTTATATATGGTATAAGGTATATATGATATAATATAAGGCATGATATGGTATAAGTTATATATGGTATAAGGTATATATGATATAATATAAGGCATGATATGGTATAAGTTATATATGGTATAAGGTATATATGATATAATATAAGGCATGATATGGTATAAAGTGCAATATCATATGAGCTATTGTGGCAGACGGCAGGGAGAGGTGAGGAGAGCGGTTATTGAGGGGAGATACCTTGCAGCTCGCTAGCTCCACCCCCAAGCCTTATATGGACTTCCTGCCCCAAAGAGGCGAGGCTGTGAGTCGTTAAGCCAGGGATTGCTTGGAGGTAAAGGAGGAAGCTGCCTGCACAAAGGGGCAGAGTAAGCAGAGAAAAAGTTGCTTTATGAAGAGTGGGAGAAGAGAGAACCATATCAGTGAGATTACCCGTTGTGACCTGGGCTGTCGGATCACACCTCGGATTGACTGAGGACCCGAGTTTTAGGATTTACCCCTGGAGAACGGATTGTGGACTGTGAAGTAATTGGTGAATTCCACGTGCATCCCCAGTGTACAAAACTCCCTAATAAACTCCCCGTTTGCATTCAATTTGTGCTACTGGTGCATGTTTTGTTACTGAACTTGGTGACTTGGAAACCCCACACCCTTGAGTCTGCTACACTATATATGATGGGCGGCAGGTAGACTAGTGGTTAGAGAGTAGAGGAGGTAGGTAGCCTAGTGGTTAGAGTGTAGAGGCAGGCAGGTAGCCTAGTGGTTAGAGAGTAGAGGAGGTAGGTAACCTAGTGGTTAGAGAGTAGAGGAGGTAGGTAGCCTAGTGGTTAGAGAGTAGAGGAGGTAGGTAGCCTAGTGGTTAGAGAGTAGAGGAGGTAGGTAGACTAGTGGTTAGAGAGTAGAGGAGGTAGGTAGCCTAGTGGTTAGAGAGTAGTGGAGGTAGGTAGACTAGTGGTTAGAGAGTAGAGGAGGTAGTTAGCCTAGTGGTTAGAGTGTAGAGGCAGCAGGTAGCCTAGTGGTTAGAGAGTAGAGGAGGTAGGTAACCTAGTGGTTAGAGAGTAGAGGAGGTAGGTAGCCTAGTGGTTAGAGAGTAGAGGAGGTAGGTAACCTAGTGGTTAGAGTGTAGAGGCAGCAGGTAGCCTAGTGGTTAGAGAGTAGAGGAGGTAGGTAGCCTAGTGGTTAGAGAGTAGAGGAGGTAGGTAGACTAGTGGTTAGAGAATAGAGGAGGTAGGTAACCTAGTGGTTAGAGAGTAGATGAGGCAGGTAGCCTAGTGGTTAGGGAGTAGAGGAGGCAGGTAGCCTAGTGGTTAGAGAGTAGAGGAGGTAGGTAGCCTAGTGGTTAGAGAGTAGAAGAGGCAGGTAACCTAGTGGTTAGAGAGTGGAGGAGGTAGGTAGCCTAGTGGTTAGAGAGTAGATGAGGCAGGTAGCCTAGTGGTTAGAGAGTAGAGGAGGTAGGTAGACTAGTGGTTAGAGAGTAGAGGAGGTAGGTAACCTAGTAGTTAGAGAGTAGAGGAGGTAGGTAACCTAGTAGTTAGAGAGTGGAGGAGGTAGGTAGCCTAGTGGTTAGAGAGTAGAGGAGGCAGGTAGCCTAGTGGTTAGAGAGTAGAGGAGGCAGGTAGCCTAATGGTTAGAGAGTAGAGGAGGTAGGGAACCTAGGGGTTAAAGAGTAGAGTAGGTAGGTTGCCTAGTGGTTAGAGAGTGGAAGAGGTAGGTAACCTAGTGGTTAGAGTGTAGAGGTGGCAGGTAGCCTAGTGGTTAGAGTGTAGAGGAGGTAGGTAACCTAGTGGTTGGAGTGTAGAGGAGGCATGTAGCCTAGTGATTAGAGTGTATAGGAGGCAGGTAGCCTAGTGGTTAGAGAGTAGAGGAGGTAGGTAGCCTAGTGGTTAGAGAGTAGAAGAGGCAGGTAACCTAGTGGTTAGAGAGTAGAGGAGGTAGGTAGCCTAGTGGTTAGAGAGTAGATGAGGCAGGTAGCCTAGTGGTTAGAGAGTAGAGGAGGTAGGTAGCCTAGTGGTTAGAGAGTAGAGGAGGTAGGTAGCCTAGTGGTTAGAGAGTAGAAGAGGCAGGTAACCTAGTGGTTAGAGAGTAGAGGAGGTAGGTAGCCTAGTGGTTAGAGAGTAGATGAGGCAGGTAGCCTAGTGGTTAGAGAGTAGAGGAGGTAGGTAGACTAGTGGTTAGAGAGTAGAGGAGGTAGGTAACCTAGTAGTTAGAGAGTAGAGGAGGTAGGTAACCTAGTAGTTAGAGAGTAGAGGAGGTAGGTAGCCTAGTGGTTAGAGAGTAGAGGAGGCAGGTAGCCTAGTGGTTAGAGAGTAGAGGAGGGAGGTAGCCTAATGGTTAGAGAGTAGAGGAGGTAGGGAACCTAGGGGTTAAAGAGTAGAGTAGGTAGGTTGCCTAGTGGTTAGAGAGTGGAAGAGGTAGGTAACCTAGTGGTTAGAGTGTAGAGGTGGCAGGTAGCCTAGTGGTTAGAGTGTAGAGGAGGTAGGTAACCTAGTGGTTGGAGTGTAGAGGAGGCATGTAGCCTAGTGATTAGAGTGTATAGGAGGCAGGTAGCCTAGTGGTTAGAGAGTAGAGGAGGTAGGTTGCCTAGTGTTTAGAGAGTGGAAGAGGTAGGTAACCTAGTGGTTAGAGTGTAGAGGAGGCAGGTAGCCTAGTGGTTAGAGTGTAGAGGAGGTAGGTAGCCTAGTGGTTAGAGTGTAGAGGTGGCAGGTAGCCTAGTGGTCAGAGTGTAGAGGAGGTAGGTAGCCTAGTGGTTAGAGTGTAGAGGAGGCATGTAGCCTAGTGATTAGAGTGTATAGGAGGCAGGTAGCCTAGTGGTTAGAGTGTAGAGGAGGCAGGTAGCCTAGTGGTTAGAGTGTAGAGGAGGTAGGTAGCCTAGTGGTTAGAGTAGTAAGAGTGGTTAGAGTTGCAAGACTGAATCCCAGAGCTGACAAGGTAAAAACCTGTCGTTCTGCCCCTGAACAAGGCAGTTAACCCACTGTTCCTAAGCCGTCATTGAAAATAGGTATTTGTTCTTAACTGACTTAGTTAATAAAGGAAATAAAGGAAAAATAATATATATATATATATAAATATATAATAATATATGATATGGTATAATGTATATATTATAAGGTAGATATGATATGGTATAATGTATATATTATACGGCATATATGATATGGTATAAGGTAGATATGATATGGTATAAGGTAGATATTATAAGGTATATATGATATAGTATAATGTATATATTATAAGGTATATATGATATGGTATAAGGTAGATATTATAAGGTATATATGATATGGTATAATGTATATGTCACGTTCTGACCTTTATTTCCTGTGTTTTGTATTTAGTTAGTATGGTCAGGGCGTGAGTTGGGTGGGCAGTCTATGTTTGTTTTTCTATGTTTTGGTTATTTCTATGTTTCGGCCTAGTATGGTTCTCAATCAGAGGCAGGTGTCATTAGTTGTCTTTGATTGAGAATCATACTTAGGTAGCCTGGGTTTCACTGTGTGTTTGTGGGTGATTGTTCCTGTCTCTGTGTGTGCACCAGATAGGACTGTTTTGTATAAGATATATATGATGTGGTATATATTGTATGAGGTATATATGATGTGGTATATATTGTATAAGGTATATATGATGTGGTACATATTGTATAAGATATATATGATGTGGTATATATTGTATAAGGTGTATATGATGTGGTATAAGGTATATATGATGTGGTATATATTGTATAAGATATATATGATGTGGTATATATTGTATAAGGTACATATGATGTGGTATATATTGTATAAGGTGTATATGATGTGGTATAAGGTATATATGATGTGGTATATATTGTATGAGGTATAAATTATGTGGTATATATTGTATAAGGTATATATGATGTGGTATAAGGTATATATGATGTGGTATATATTGTATGAGGTATAAATTATGTGGTATATATTGTATAAGGTATATATGATGTGGTATAAGGTATATATGATGTGGTATATATTGTATAAGGTATAAATGATGTGGTATATATTGTATGAGGTATATATGATGTGGTATATGTTGTATAAGATATATATGATGTGGTATATATTGTATAAGATATTTATGATGTGGTATATATTGTATGATGTATAAATGATGTGGTATATATTGTATAAGGTATATATGATGTGGTATATATTGTGTAAGGTATATATGATGTGGTATATATTGTATAAGGTATATATGATGTGGTATATATTGTATAAGGTATATATGATGTGGTATAAGGTATATATGATGTGGTATATATTGTATAAGGTATATATGATGTGGTATATATTGTATAAGATATATATGATGTGGTATATATTGTATAAGGTATATATGATGTGGTATATATTGTATAAGATATATATGATGTGGTATATATGATGTGGTATGAGGTATATATGATGTGGTATATATTGTATAAGGTATATATAATATAATAATAATATATGCCATTTAGCAGACGCTTTTATCCAAAGCGACTTACAGTCATGTGTGCATACATTCTACGTATGGGTGGTCCCGGGGATCGAACCCACTACCCTGGCGTTACAAGCGCCATGCTCTACCAACTGAGCTACAGAAGGACCACATATGATGTGGTATATATTGTATAAGGTATATATGATGTGGTATATATTGTATGAGGTATAAATGATGTGGTATATATTGTATAAGATATATATGATGTGGTATATATTGTATAAGGTATAAATGATGTGGTATAAGGTATATATGATGTGGTTTAAGGTATATATGATGTGGTATATATTGTATGAGGTATATATGATGTGGTATATGGTATATATGATGTGGTATAAGGTATATATGATGTAGTATAATGTATATATGATGTGGTATATATTGTATGAGGTATATATGATGTGGTATATATTGTATAAGGTATATATGATGTGGTATAAGGTATATATGATGTGGTATATATTGTATAAGGTATATATGATGTGGTATATATTGTATAAGGTATATATGATGTGGTATATATTGTATAAGGTATATATGATGTGGTATATATTGTATGAGGTATATATGATGTGGTATATATTGTATAAGGTATAAATGATGTGGTATAAGGTATATATGATGTGGTATATATTGTATGAGGTATATATGATGTGGTATATATTGTATAAGATATATATGATGGTATAAGGTATATATTGGTATAAGGTATATATGATGTGGTATAAGGTATATATGATGTGGTATAAGGTATATATGATGTGGTATATATTGTATAAAGGATATATATGATTTGGTATATATTGTATAAGGTATATATGATGTGGTATAGGTATATATGATGTGGTATATATTGTAAAAAATTATATATGATGTGGTATATATTGTATGAGGTATAAATGATGTGGTATATATTGTATAAGGTATATATGATGTGGTATAAGGTATATATGATGTGGTATATATTGTATAAGGTATATATGATGTGGTATAAGGTATATATGATGTGGTATAAGGTATATATGATGTGGTATAAGGTATATATGATATGGTATAAGGTATATATGATGTGGTATAAGGTATATATTATGTGGTATATATTGTATAAGGTATATATGATGTGGTATATATTGTATAAGGTATATATGATGTGGTATAAGGTATATATGATGTGGTATATATTGTATAAGGTATATATGATGTGGTATATATTGTATAAGATATATATGATGTGGTATATATTGTATAAGGTATATATGATGTGGTATATATTGTATAAGATATATATGATGTGGTATATATGATGTGGTATGAGGTATATATGATGTGGTATATATTGTATAAGGTATATATAATATAATAATAATATATGCTATTTAGCAGACGCTTTTATCCAAAGCGACTTACAGTCATGTGTGCATACATTCTACGTATGGGTGGTCCCGGGGATCGAACCCACTACCCTGGCGTTACAAGCGCCATGCTCTACCAACTGAGCTACAGAAGGACCACATATGATGTGGTATATATTGTATAAGGTATATATGATGTGGTATATATTGTATGAGGTATAAATGATGTGGTATATATTGTATAAGATATATATGATGTGGTATATATTGTATAAGGTATAAATGATGTGGTATAAGGTATATATGATGTGGTTTAAGGTATATATGATGTGGTATATATTGTATGAGGTATATATGATGTGGTATATGGTATATATGATGTGGTATAAGGTATATATGATGTAGTATAATGTATATATGATGTGGTATATATTGTATGAGGTATATATGATGTGGTATATATTGTATAAGGTATATATGATGTGGTATAAGGTATATATGATGTGGTATATATTGTATAAGGTATATATGATGTGGTATATATTGTATAAGGTATATATGATGTGGTATATATTGTATAAGGTATATATGATGTGGTATATATTGTATGAGGTATATATGATGTGGTATATATTGTATAAGGTATAAATGATGTGGTATAAGGTATATATGATGTGGTATATATTGTATGAGGTATATATGATGTGGTATATATTGTATAAGATATATATGATGTGGTATAAGGTATATATGATGTGGTATAAGGTATATATGATGTGGTATAAGGTATATATGATGTGGTATATATTGTATAAGGTATATATGATTTGGTATATATTGTATAAGGTGTATATGATGTGGTATAAGGTATATATGATGTGGTATATATTGTAAAAAATTATATATGATGTGGTATATATTGTATGAGGTATAAATGATGTGGTATATATTGTATAAGGTATATATGATGTGGTATAAGGTATATATGATGTGGTATATATTGTATAAGGTATATATGATGTGGTATAAGGTATATATGATGTGGTATAAGGTATATATGATGTGGTATAAGGTATATATGATATGGTATAAGGTATATATGATGTGGTATAAGGTATATATTATGTGGTATATATTGTATGAAGTATAAATGATGTGGTATATATTGTATAAGATATATATGATGTGGTATATATTGTATAAGGTATAAATGATATGGTATAAGGTAGATATGATATGGTATAAGGTATATATGATGTGGTATAAGGTATATATGATGTGGTATATATTGTATAAGATATATATGATGTGGTATATATTGTATAAGGTATATATGATGTGGTATATATTGTATGAGGTGTATATGATGTGGTATAAGGTATATATGATGTGGTATATATTGTATGAGGTATATATGATGTGATATAAGGTATATATGATGTGGTATATATTGTATAAGGTATATATGATGTGGTCTATATTGTATAAGATATATATGATGTGGTATATATTGTATAAGGTATATATGATGTGGTATATATTGTATAAGATATATATGATGTGGTATATATTGTATAAGGTATATATGATGTGGTATAATGTATATATGATGTGGTATAATGTATATATGATGTGGTATATATTGTATAAGGTATATATGATGTGGTATAAGGTATATATGATGTGGTATATATTGTATAAGGTATATATGATGTGGTCTATATTGTATAAGATATATATGATGTGGTATATATTGTATAAGGTATATATGATGTGGTATATATTGTATAAAGATATATATGATGTGGTATATATTGTATAAGGTATATATGATGTGGTATAATGTATATATGATGTGGTATATATTGTATAAGGTATATATGATGTGGCATATATTGTATGAGGTATAAATGATGTGGTATATATTGTATAAGATATATATGATGTGGTATATATTGTATAAGGTATACATTATGTGGTATAAGGTATATATGATGTGGTATAAGGTATATATGATGTGGTATATATTGTATGAGGTATATATGATGTGGTATATGGTATATATGATGTGGTATATATTGTATAAGGTATATATTGTGTGGTATATATTGTATGAGGTATAAATTATGTGGAATATATATGATGTGGTATAAGGTATATATGATGTGGTATAAGGTAAAAATGATGTGGTATAAGGTATATATGATGTGGTATAAGATATATATGATGTGGTATAAGGTATATATGATGTGGTATATATTGTATGAGGTATATATGATGTGGTATATATTGTATAAGATATATATGATGTGGTATATATTGTATGAGGTATATATGATGTGGTATATATTGTATAAGGTATATATGATGTGGTATATATTGTATAAGGTATATATGATGTGGTATATATTGTGTAAGGTATATATGATGTGGTATATATTGTATAAGGTATATATAATGTGGTATATATTGTATAAGGTATATATGATGTGGTATATATTGTATAAGATATATATGATGTGGTATATATTGTATAAGGTATATATGATGTGGTATAAGGTATATATGATGTGGTATATATTGTATGAGGTATATATGATGTGGTATATATTGTATAAGATATATATGATGTGGTATATATTGTATAAGGTATAAATTATGTGGTATGAGGTATATATGATGTGGTATATATTGTATAAGGTATATATTGTGTGGTATATATTGTATAAGATATATATGATGTGGTATATATTGTATAAGATATTTATGATGTGGTATATATTGTATGATGTATAAATGATGTGGTATATATTGTGTAAGGTATATATGATGTGGTATATATTGTATAAGGTATATATGATGTGGTATATATTGTGTAAGGTATATATGATGTGGTATATATTGTATAAGGTATATATGATGTGGTATATATTGTATAAGGTATATATGATGTGGTATAAGGTATATATGATGTGGTATATATTGTATAAGGTATAAATGATGTGGTATAAGGTATATATGATGTGGTATATATTGTATGAGGTATATATGATGTGGTATATATTGTATAAGATATATATGATGTGGTATATATTGTATAAGATATATATGATGTGGTATATATTGTATAAGGTATATATGATGTGGTATATATTGTATAAGATATATATGATGTGGTATATATTGTATAAGGTGTATATGATGTGGTATAAGGTATATATGATGTGGTATATATTGTATAAGATATATATGATGTGGTATACATTGTATAAGGTATATATGATGTGGTATATATTGTATAAGGTGTATATGATGTGGTATAAGGTATATATGATGTGGTATATATTGTATGAGGTATAAATGATGTGGTATATATTGTATAAGGTATATATGATGTGGTATAAGGTATATATGATGTGGTATATATTGTATAAGGTATATATGATGTGGTATAAGGTATATATGATGTGGTATATATTGTATAATGTATATATGATGTGGTATAAGGTATATATGATGTGGTATAAGGTATATATGATGTGGTATAAGGTATATATGATGTGGTATATATTGTATGATGTATATATGATGTGGTATATATTGTATAAGATATATATGATGTGGTATATATTGTATAAGATATATATGATGTGGTATATATTGTATAAGGTATATATGATGTGGTATATATTGTATAAGGTGTATATGATGTGGTATAAGGTATATATGATGTGGTATATATTGTATGAGGTATAAATGATGTGGTATATATTGTATAAGGTATATATGATGTGGTATAAGGTATATATGATGTGGTATATATTGTATAAGGTATATATGATTTGGTATATATTGTATAAGGTGTATATGATGTGGTATAAGGTATATATGATGTGGTATATATTGTATAAGATATATATGATGTGGTATATATTGTATAAGGTATATATGATGTGGTATATATTGTATAAGGTGTATATGATGTGGTATAAGGTATATATGATGTGGTATATATTGTATGTATATATGATGTGGTATATATTGTATAAGGTATATATGATGTGGTATAAGGTATATATGATTGTATATATTGTATAAGGTATATATGATGTATGGTATATGATTGGTATAAGGTATATATGATGTGGTATAAGGTATATATGATATGGTATAAGGTATATATGATGTGTATAAGGTATATATGATGTGGTATATATTGTATGAAGTATATATGATGTGGTATATATTGTATAAGATATATATGATGTGGTATATATTGTATAAGGTATATATGATATGGTATAAGGTATATATATGGTATAAGGTATATATGATGTGGTATAAGGTATATATGATGTGGTATATATGTGTATAAGATATATATGATGGTATATATTGTATGGTATATATGATGTGGTATATATTGTAGGATATATGATGTGGTATAAGGTATATATGATGTGGTATATATTGTATGAGGTATAAATGATGGTGGTATAAGGTATATATGATGTGGTATAAGGTATATATGATGTGGTATATATTGTATAAGGTATATATGATGTGGTATAAGGTATATATGATGTGGTATAAGGTATATATGATGTGGTATATATTGTATAAGGTATATATGATGTGGTCTATATTGTATAAGATATATATGATGTGGTATAAGGTATATATGATGTGGTATAAGGTATATATGATGTGGTATATATTGTATGATGTATATATGATGTGGTATATATTGTATAAGATATATATGATGTGGTATATATTGTATAAGATATATATGATGTGGTATATATTGTATAAGGTATATATGATGTGGTATATATTGTATAAGGTGTATATGATGTGGTATAAGGTATATATGATGTGGTATATATTGTATGAGGTATAAATGATGTGGTATATATTGTATAAGGTATATATGATGTGGTATAAGGTATATATGATGTGGTATATATTGTATAAGGTATATATGATGTGGTATATATTGTATAAGGTGTATATGATGTGGTATAAGGTATATATGATGTGGTATATATTGTATAAGATATATATGATGTGGTATATATTGTATAAGGTATATATGATGTGGTATATATTGTATAAGGTGTATATCATGTGGTATAAGGTATATATGATGTGGTATATATTGTATGAGGTATAAATGATGTGGTATATATTGTATAAGGTATATATGATGTGGTATAAGGTATATATGATGTGGTATATATTGTATAAGGTATATATGATGTGGTATAAGGTATATATGATGTGGTATAAGGTATATATGATGTGTATAAGGTATATATGATGTGTATATAAGGTATATATGATGTGGTATATAAGAAGTATATATGATGTGGTATATATTGTATAAGATATATATGATGTGGTATATATTGTATAAGGTATAATGATGTGGTATATATTGTATAAGGTATATATGATGTGGTATAAGGTATATATGATGTGGTATATATTGTATAAGATATATATGATGTGGTATATATGATATGGTATATATGATGTGGTATATATTGTATAAGGTGTATATGATGGTATGGTATATGAGGTATATATTGTATGAGGTATAAATGATGTGGTATATATTGTATAAGGTATATATGATGTGGTATAAGGTATATATGATGTGGTATATATTGTATAAGGTATATATGATGTGGTATAAGGTATATATGATGTGGTATAAGGTATATATGATGTGGTATATATTGTATAAGGTATATATGATGTGGTCTATATTGTATAAGATATATATGATGTGGTATATATTGTATAAGGTATATATGATGTGGTATATATTGTATAAGATATATATGATGTGGTATATATTGTATAAGGTATATATGATGTGGTATAATGTATATATGATGTGGTATATATTGTATAAGGTATATATGATGTGGTATATATTGTATGAGGTATAAATGATGTGGTATATATTGTATAAGATATATATGATGTGGTATATATTGTATAAGGTATACATTATGTGGTATAAGGTATATATGATGTGGTATAAGGTATATATGATGTGGTATATATTGTATGAGGTATATATGATGTGGTATATGGTATATATGATGTGGTATAAGGTATACATGATGTGGTATAAGGTATATATGATGTGGTATAAGGTATATATGATGTGGTATAAGGTACATATGATGTGGTATAAGGTATATATGATGTGGTATAAGGTATATATGATGTGGTATATATTGTATAAGGTATATATTGTGTGGTATATATTGTATGAGGTATAAATGATGTGGAATATACTGTGTAAGGTATATATGATGTGGTATAAGGTATATATGATGTGGTATAAGGTATATATGATGTGGTATAAGGTATATATGATGTGGTATATATTGTATAAGGTATATATTGTGTGGTATATATTGTATGAGGTATAAATTATGTGGTATATATTGTGTAAGGTATATATGATGTGGTATAAGGTATATATGATGTGGTATAAGGTATAAATTATGTGGTATAAGGTATATATGATGTGGTATAAGGTATATATGATGTGGTATAAGGTATATATGATGTGGTATATATTGTATAAGATATATATGATGTGGTATATATTGTATAAGGTATAAATGATGTGGTATAAGGTATTTATGATGTGGTATATATTGTATGAGGTATATATGATGTGGTATATATTGTATAAGATATATATGATGTGGTATATATTGTATAAGGTATAAATGATGTGGTATATATTGTATGAGGTATATATGATGTGGTATAAGGTATATATGATGTGGTATATATTGTATAAAGTATATATGATGTGGTATATATTGTATAAGGTATATATGATGTGGTATAAGGTATATATGATGTGGTATATATTGTATAAGGTATATATGATGTGGTATAAGGTATATATGATGTGGTATAAGGTATATATTATGTGGTATATATTTTATAAGGTATATATGATGTGGTATATATTGTATAATGTATAAATGATGTGGTATATATTGTATAAGATATATATGATGTGGTATATATTGTATAAGATATATATGATGTGGTATAAGGTATATATTATGTGGTATATATTGTATAAGGTATATATGATGTGGTATATATTGGATAAGGTATATATGATGTGGTACAAGGTATATATGATGTGGTATATATTGTATAAGGTATATATGATGTGGTATATATTGTATAAGGTATATATGATTTGGTATATATTGTGTAAGGTATATATGATGTGGTATATATTGTATAAGGTATATATGATTTGGTATAAGGTATATATGATGTGGTATATATTGTATAATGTATATATGATGTGGTATATATTGTATAAGGTATACATGATGTGGTAAATATTGTATAAGGTATATATGATGTGGCATAAGGTATATATGATGTGGTATAAGGTATAAATGATGTGGTATAAGGTATATATGATGTGGTATAAGGTATATATGATGTGGTATAAGGTATATATGATGTGGTATATATTGTATGAGGTATATATGATGTGGTATATATTGTATAAGATATATATGATGTGGTATATATTGTATAAGGTATAAATTATGTGGTATGAGGTATATATGATGTGGTATATATTGTATAAGGTATATATGATGTGGTATATATTGTATAAGATATATATGATGTGGTATATATTGTATAAGATATTTATGATGTGGTATATATTGTATGATGTATAAATGATGTGGTATATATTGTGTAAGGTATATATGATGTGGTATATATTGTATAAGGTATATATGATGTGGTATATATTGTGTAAGGTATATATGATGTGGTATATATTGTATAAGATATATATGATGTGGTATATATTGTATAAGGTATATATGATGTGGTATAAGGTATATATTATGTGGTATATATTGTATAAGGTATATATGATGTGGTATATATTGTATAAAGTATAAATGATGTGGTATATATTGTATAAGGTATATATGATAAGGTATATATTATGTGGTATATATTGTATAAGGTATATATGATGTGGTATATATTGTATAAGGTATATATGATGTGGTATAAGGTATATATGATGTGGTATATATTGTATAAAGTATATATGATGGGGTATATATTGTATAAGGTATATATGATGTGGTATAAGCTATATATGATGTGGTATATATTGTATAAGGTATATATGATGTGGTATAAGGTATATATGATGTGGTATATATTGTATAAAGTATATATGATGTGGTATATATTGTATAAGGTATATATGATGTGGTATAAGGTATATATGATGGGGTATATATGATGTGGTATATATTGTATAAGGTATAAATGATGTGGTACAAGGTATATATGATGTGGTATATATTGTATAAGGTATATATGATGTGGTATAAGGTATATATGATGTGGTATATATTGTATAAGGTATACATGATGTGGTATAAGGTATATTTGATGTGGTATATATTGTATAAGGTATATATGATGTGGTATACATTGTATAAGGTATATATGATGTGGTATATATTGTGTAAGGTATATATGATGTGGTATATATTGTATAAGGTATATATGATGTGGTACAAGGTATATATGATGTGGTATATATTGTATAAGGTATATATGATGTGGTATAAGGTATATATGATGTGGTATATATTGTATGAGGTATATATGATGTGGTATATATTGTATAAGATATATATGATGTGGTATATATTGTATAAGATATTTATGTTGTGGTATATATTGTATGATGTATAAATGATGTGGTATATATTGTGTAAGGTATATATGATGTGGTATATATTGTATAACATATATATGATGTGGTATATATTGTGTAAGGTATATATGATGTGGTATATATTGTATAAGGTATATATGATGTGGTATAAGGTATATTTGATGTGGTATATATTGTATAAGGTATATATGATGGTATACATTGTATAAGGTATATATGATGTGGTATATATTGTGTAAGGTATATATGATGTGGTATATATTGTATAAGATATATATGATGTAGTATATATTGTATAAGGTATATATGATGTGGTATAAGGTATATATTATGTGGTATATATTGTATAAGGTATATATGATGTGGTATATATTGTATAAAGTATAAATGATGTGGTATATATTGTATAAGGTATATATGATGTGGTATATATTGTATAAGGTATATATGATGTGGTATATATTGTATAAAGTATAAATGATGTGGTATATATTGTATAAGGTATATATGATGTGGTATATATTGTATAAGGTATATATGTTGTGGTATAAGGTATATATGATGTGGTATATATTGTATAAAGTATATATGATGGGGTATATATTGTATAAGGTATATATGATGTGGTATAAAGTATATATGATGTGGTATATATTGTATAAGGTATATATGATGTGGTATAAGGTATATATGATGTGGTATATATTGTATAAGGTATATATGATGTGGTATACGGTATATATGATGTGGTATATATGATGTGGTATATATTGTATAAGGTATAAATGATGTGGTACAAGGTATATATGATGTGGTATATATTGTATAAGGTATATATGATGTGGTATAAGGTATATTTGATGTGGTATATATTGTATAAGGTATATATGATGTGGTATACATTGTATAAGGTATATATGATGTGGTATATATTGTGTAAGGTATATATGATGTGGTATATAATGTATAAGGTATATATGATGTGGTACAAGGTATATATGATGTGGTATATATTGTATAAGGTATATATGATGTGGTATAAGGTATATATGATGTGGTATATATTGTATGAGGTATATATGATGTGGTATATATTGTATAAGGTATATATGATGTGGTATATATTGTATAAGATATTTATGTTGTGGTATATATTGTATGATGTATAAATGATGTGGTATATATTGTGTAAGGTATATATGATGTGGTATATATTGTATAAGGTATATATGATGTGGTATATATTGTATAAGATATATATGATGTGGTATATATTGTATAAGGTATATATGATGTGGTATAAGGTATATATTATGTGGTATATATTGTATAAGGTATATATGATGTGGTATATATTGTATAAGGTATAAATGATGTGGTATATATTGTATAAGGTGTATATGATGTGGTACAAGGTATATATTATGTGGTATATATTGTATAAGGTATATATGATGTGGTATATATTGTATAAGGTATATATGATGTGGTATATATTGTATAAGGTATATATGATGTGGTATAAGGTATATGATATATATGATGTGGTATATATTGTATAAGGTATAAATGATGTGGTACAAAAGGTATATATGATGTGGTATATATTGTATAAGGTATATATGATGTGGTATAAGGTATATATGATGTGGTATATATTGTATAAGGTATATGTGGTATGATGTATATTTGATGTGGTATATATTGTATAAGGTATATATGATGTGATATAAGGTATATATGGTATATATTGTGTAAGGTATATATGATGTGGTATATAGGTATAAGGTATATATGATGTGGTATAAGGTATATATGATGTATATATTGTATGTATATATGATGTGGTATAAGGTATATATGATGTGGTATATATTGTATGAGGTATATATGATGTGGTATATATTGTATAAGATATATATGATGTGGTATATATTGTATAAGATATATATGTTGTGGTATATATTGTATATGTATAAATGATGTGGTATATATTGTGTAAGGTATATATGATGTGGTATATATTGTATAACATATATATGATGTGGTATATATTGTGTAAGGTATATATGATGTGGTATATATTGTATAAGGTATATATGATGTGGTATAAGGTATATTTGATGTGGTATATATTGTATAAGGTATATATGATGTGGTATACATTGTATAAGGTATATATGATGTGGTATATATTGTGTAAGGTATATATGATGTGGTATATATTGTATAAGATATATATGATGTAGTATATATTGTATAAGGTATATATGATGTGGTATAAGGTATATATTATGTGGTATATATTGTATAAGGTATATATGATGTGGTATATATTGTATAAAGTATAAATGATGTGGTATATATTGTATAAGGTATATATGATGTGGTATATATTGTATAAGGTATATATGATGTGGTATAAGGTATATATGATGTGGTATATATTGTATAAAGTATATATGATGTGGTATATATTGTATTTAGTATATATGTTTGTGGTATAAGGTATATATGATGTGGTATATATTGTATAAAGTATATATGATGGGGTATATATTGTATAAGGTATATATGATGTGGTATAAAGTATATATGATGTGGTATATATTGTATAAGGTATATATGATGTGGTATAAGGTATATATGATGTGGTATATATTGTATAAGGTATATATGATGTGGTATACGGTATATATGATGTGGTATATATGATGTGGTATATATTGTATAAGGTATAAATGATGTGGTACAAGGTATATATGATGTGGTATATATTGTATAAGGTATATATGATGTGGTATAAGGTATATTTGATGTGGTATATATTGTATAAGGTATATATGATGTGGTATACATTGTATAAGGTATATATGATGTGGTATATATTGTGTAAGGTATATATGATGTGGTATATAATGTATAAGGTATATATGATGTGGTACAAGGTATATATGATGTGGTATATATTGTATAAGGTATATATGATGTGGTATAAGGTATATATGATGTGGTATATATTGTATGAGGTATATATGATGTGGTATATATTGTATAAGGTATATATGATGTGGTATATATTGTATAAGATATTTATGTTGTGGTATATATTGTATGATGTATAAATGATGTGGTATATATTGTGTGAGGTATATATGATGTGGTATATATTGTATAAAGGTATATATGATGTGGTATATATTGTATAAGATATATATGATGTATATATATTGTATAAGGTATATATGATGTGGTATAAGGTATATATGATGTGGTATATATTGTATAAGGTATATATGATGTGGTATATATTGTATAAGGTATAAATGATGTGGTATATATTGTATATATGATGTGGTACAAGGTATATATTATGTGGTATATATTGTATAAGGTATATATGATGTGGTATATATTGTATAAGGTATATATGATGTGGTATAGGTATATATGATGTGGTATATATTGTATAAGGTATATATGATGTGGTATATATTGTATAAATTATATATGATGTGGTATAAGGTATATATGATGTGGTATATATTGTATAAGGTATATATGATGTGGTATAAGGTATATATGATGTGGTATATATTGTATAAGGTATAAATGATGTGGTATATATTGTATAAGATATATATGATGTGGTATATATTGTATAAGATATATATGATGTGGTATAAGGTATATATTATGTGGTATATATTGTATAAGGTATATATGATGTGGTATATATTGTATAAGGTATATATGATGTGGTACAAGGTATATATGATGTGGTATATATTGTATAAGGTATATATGATGTGGTATAAGGTATATTTGATGTGGTATATATTGTATAAGGTATATATGATGTGGTATACATTGTATAAGGTATATATGATGTGGTATATATTGTGTAAGGTATATATGATGTGGTATATATTGTATAAAGTATATATGATGTGGTATATATTGTATAAGGTATATATGATGTGGTATAATGTATATATGATGTGGTATATATTGTATAAAGTATATATGATGTGGTATATATTGTATAAGGTATATATGATGTGGTATAAGGTATATATGATGTGGTATATATTGTATAAGGTATATATGATGTGGTATAAGGTTTATATGATGTGGTATATATGATGTGGTATATATTGTATAAGGTATACATGATGTGGTAAATATTGTATAAGGTATATATGATGTGGTATATATTGTATAAGGTGTATATGATTTGGTATACGGTATATATGATGTGGTATATATTGTATAAGGTGTATATGATTTGGTATAAGGTATATATGATGTGGTATATATTGTATAAGGTGTATATGATTTGGTATAAGGCATATATGATGTGGTATAAGGTATATATGATGGTATATATTGTAAGGTATAATATGATGTGGTATATATTGTATGAGGTATATATGATGTGGTATAAGGTATATATTATGTATATATTGTATAAGGTATATATGATGTGGTATATATTGTATAAGGTATATATGATTGGTATAAGGTATATATGATGTGGTATATATAATATATGATGTGGTATATTGTATGATGATGTGGTATATATTGTATATATGATGTGGTATATATTGTATAAAAGTATATATGATGTGGTATATATTGTATAAGGTATATATGATGGTATAAGGTATATATGATGTGGTATATATTGTATAAAGTATATATGATGTGGTATATATTGTATATATGATGTGGTATAAGGTATATATGATGTGGTATATATTGTATAAGGTATATATGATGGTGGTATATGATGTGGTATATGATGTGGTATATATTGTATAAGGTATACATGATGTGGTAAATATTGTATAAGGTATATATGATGTGGTATATATTGTATAAGGTGTATATGATTTGGTATACGGTATATATGATGTGGTATATATTGTATAAGGTGTATATGATTTGGTATAAGGTATATATGATGTGGTATATATTGTATAAGGTGTATATGATTTGGTATAAGGCATATATGATGTGGTATAAGGTATATATGATGTGGTATATATTGTATAAGGTATAAATGATGTGGTATATATTGTATGAGGTATATATGATGTGGTATAAGGTATATATGATGTGGTATATATTGTATAAAGTATATATGATGTGGTATATATTGTATAAGGTATATATGATGTGGTATAAGGTATATATGATGTGGTATATATTGTATAAGGTATATATGATGTGGTATATATATAAGGTATATATGATGTGGTATAAGGGGTATATATATATATGTGGTATATATTTTATAAGGTATATATGATGTGTATATATTGTATAATGTATAAATGATGGTATATTGTATAAGATATATATGATGGTATATATTGTATAAGATATATATGATGTGGTATAAGGTATATATGATGTGGTATATATTGTATAAGGTATATATGATGTGGTATATTGTATATGGTATATATATATGATGTGGTACAAAGGTATATATGATGTGGTATATATTGTATAAGGTATATATGATGTGGTATATATTGTATATTGTATAAGGTATATATGATGTGGTATATATATAAGGTATATATGATTTGGTATATATATGATGTGGTATAATAAGGTATATATGATGTGGTATATATTGTATAAGGTATATATGATGTGGTATATATTGTATAAGGTATATATGATGGTATATATTGGTATATATGATGTGGTATATGATGTATGGTATATATTGTATAAGGTATATATGATGTGGTAAATATTGTATAAGGTATATATGATGTGGTATATATTGTATAAGGTATATATGATGTGGTATAAGGTATATATGATATGGTATATGATGTGTATAAGGTATATATGATATGGTATTATGGTATAAGGTATATATGATGTGGTATATATTGTATAAGGTATATATGATGTGGTATATATTGTATAAGATATATATGATGTGGTATATATTGTATAAGATATTTATGATGTGGTATATATTGTATGATGGTATAAATGATGTGGTATATATTGTATAAGGTATATATGATGTGGTATATATTGTATAAGGTATATATGATGGTATATATTGTATAAGGTATATATGATGTGGTATATATTGTATAAGTATAGTATGATGTGGTATATATTGTATAAGGTATATATGATGTGGTATATAGGTATATATGATGTGGTATATATTGTATAAGGTATATATGATGTGGTATATATTGTATATTATATATGATGTGGTATATATTGTATAAGATATATATGATGTGGTATATATTGTGTATAAGGTATATATGATGTATGGTATATATTGTATAATGTATATATGATGTGGTATATATTGTATAAGTAAGATATATATGATGTGGTATATATTGTATAAGATATATATGATGTGGTATAATGTATATATGATGTGGTATATATTGTATAAGATATATATGATGTGGTATATATTGTATAAGATATATATGATGTGGTACAAGGTATATATTATGTGGTATATATTGTATAAGGTATATATGATGTGGTATATATTGTATAAGGTATATATGATGTGGTATATAAGGTATATATGATGTGGTATATATTGTATAAAAGATATATATGATGTGGTATAAGGTATATATGATGTGGTATATATTGTATAATGTATATATGATGTGGTATATATTGTATAATTGTATATATGATGTGGTATATATTGTATAAGGTATATATGATGTATATATTGTAAAGTATATATGATGTGGTATAAGGTATATATTGGTATAAGGTATATATGATGTGGTATATATGTGTATAAGGTATATATGATGTGGTATATATTGTATAGGTATATATGATGTGGTATATATTGTATAAGATATATATGATGTGGTATATATTGTATAATGTGGTATATGATTATATATTGTATAAGGTATATATGATGTGGTATATATTGTATAAGGTATATATGATGTGGTATATATTGTATATATATATGATGTGGTATATATTGTATAAGGTATATGATGTGGTATATTTGTATAAGGTATATATGATGTGGTATATATAAGGTATATATGATGGTATAAGGTATATATATGATGTGGGTATATATGATGTGGTATAAGGTATATATGATGTGGTATAAGGTATATATGATGTGGTATATATTGTATAAGGTATATATGATGTGGTATATATTGTATAAGGTATATATGATGTGGTATATATAAGGATATATATGATGTGGTATATATTGTATAAGGTATAAATGATGTGGTATATATTGTATGGTATATATGATGTGGTATATATTGTATAAGGTATATATGATGTGGTATATATTGTATAAGGTATATATGATGTGGTATATGGTATATATGATGTGGTATATATTGTAGAGGTATATATGATGTGGTATATATTGTATAAGGTATATATGATGTGGTATATATATAATGTATATATGATGTGGTATATATTGTATAAGGTATATATGATGTGGTATATATTGTATAAGGTATATATGATGTGGTATATATTGTATAAGGTATATATGATGTGGTATATATTGTATAGGTATATATGATGGTATGGTATATATGATGTGTATATATTGTATAAGGTATATATGATGTGGTATATATTGTATAAGTATATATATGATGTGGTATATATTGTATAAGGTATATATGATGTGGTATAAAAGGTATATATGATGTGGTATATATTGTATAAGGTATATATGATGTGGTATATATTGTATAAGGTATATATGATGTATGTATATATGATGATGGTATATATTGTATAAGGTATATATGATGTGGTATATATTGTATAAGGTATATATGATGTGGTATATATTGGTATATATGATGTGGTATATATTGTATAAAGATATATATGATGTGGTGGTATATATGATGTGGTATATATGATGTGGTATAAGGTATATATGATGTGGTATATATTGTATAAGGTATATATGATGTGGTATATATTGTATAAGGTATATATGATGTGGTATATATTGTATAAGGTATATATGATGTGGTATAAGGTATATGATAAGGTATATATGATAAAATATATATGATGTGGTATATATTGTATAAGGTATAATATGATGTGGTATAAGGTATATATGATGTGGTATATATTGTATAAGGTATATATGATGTGGTATAAGGTATATATGATGTGGTATATAATATGTGGTATATGATTGTGGTATATGATGGTATATATTGTATAATATATATGATGTGGTATATATTGTATAAGGTATATATGATGTGGTATATATTGTATAAGGTATATATGATGTGGTATATAAGGTATATATATGATGTGGTATATATTGTATATAATATATATGATGTGGTATATATTGTATAAGGTATATATGATGTGGCATAAGGTATATATTATGTGGTATATATTGTATGATGAATATATGATGTGGTATATATTGTATAAGGTATATATGATGTGGTATATATTGTATAAAGTATATATGATGTGGCATATATTGTATAAGGTATATATGATGTGGTATAAGGTATATATGATGTGGTATATATTGTATAAGGTATATGATGGTATAAGGTATATATGATGTGGTATATATTGTATAAGGTATATATGATGTGGTATAAGGTATATATGATGTGGTATATATTGTATAAGGTATATATGATGTGTATAAGGTATATATGATGTGGTATATATGATGTGGTATATATGATGTGGTATAAGGTATATATGATGTGTATATATTGTATAAGGTATATATGATGTGGTATATATTGTATAAGGTATATATGATGTGGTATAAGGTATATGATGTGGTATATATTGTATAGGTATATATGATGTGGTATAAGGTATATATGATGTGGTATATATTGTATAAGGTATATATGATGTGGTATAATTATAAGGTATATATGATGTGGTATATATTGTATAAGGTATATATGATGTGGTATACATTGTATAAGGTATATATGATGTGGCATATATTGTGTAAGGTATATGATGTGGTATATATTATAAGGTATATGATGATGGTATAAGGTATATATGATGTGGTATAAGTATATTATATATGATGTGGTATATATTGTATAAGGTATATATGATGTGTATACATATATGATAAGGTATATATGATGTGGTATATATTGTATAAGATATATATGATGTGGTATATATTGTATAAGGTATATATGATGTGGTATATATTGTATAAGATATATATGATGTGGTATATATTGTATAAGATATATATGTTGTGGTATATATTGTATGATGTATAAACGATGTGGTATATATTGTGTGGTATATATGATGTGGTATATATTGTATAAAGTATATGATGTGGTATATATTGTATAAGATATATATGATGTGGTATATATTGTATAAGGTATATATGATGTGGTATATATTGTATATAAGATATATATGATGATGGTATATATTGTATAGGTATATATGATGTGTATAAGGTATATATGTATGTGGTATATATTGTATAAGGTATATATGATGTGGTATATAGGTATATGATGTGGTATATATATAATGATGTGGTATATATTGTATAAGGTATATATGATGTGGTATATATTGTATATAAGGTATATATGATGTGGTATATATTGTATAAGATATATATGATGTGGCATATATTGTATAAGATTATATATGATGTGGTATAAAGGTATATATTATGTGGTATATATTGTATAAGGTATATATGATGGTATATATTGTATAAGGTATATATTATGTGGTATACAAGGTATATATGATGTGGTATATATTGTATAAGGTATATATGATGTGGTATAAGGTATATTTGATGTGGTATATATTGTATAAGGTATATATGATGTGGTATACATTGTATAAGGTATATATGATGTGGTATATATTGTGTAAGGTATATATGATGTGGTATATATTGTATAAAGTATATATGATGTGGTATAAGGTATATATGATGTGGTATATATTGTATAAAGTATATATGATGTGGTATATATTGTATAAGGTATATATGATGTGGTATAAGGTATATATGATGTGGTATATATTGTATAAGGTATATATGATGTGGTATAAGGTATATATGATGTGGTATATATGATGTGGTATATATTGTATAAGGTATACATGATGTGGTAAATATTGTATAAGGTATATATGATGTGGTATATATTGTATAAGGTGTATATGATTTGGTATACGGTATATATGATGTGGTATATATTGTATAAGGTGTATATATAAAAATAAAAAAATAAAAAATATATATATAATGTATATGATTTGGTATAAGGTATATATGATGTGGTATATATTGTATAAGGTGTATATGATTTGGTATAAGGCATATATGATGTGGTATAAGGTATATATGATGTGGTATATATTGTATAGGTATATATGATTTGGGCATGATGGTATATATTGTATGTATATATGGTGGTATATATTGTTTAAGGTATATATGATGTGGTATAAGACATATATGATGTGGTATATATTGTATAAGGTATATATGATGTGGCAATTTTTAATACATTGTATAAGGTATATATGATGTGGTATATATTGTGTAGGTATATATGATGTGGTATATATTGTTATGTGGCATATATCATATATATATGATGTGGTATACAAAAGGTATATATGATGTGGTATAAGGTATATATGATGTGGTATACATTGTATAAGGTATATATGATGTGGTATATATTGTGTAAGGTATATATGATGTATATATTGTATAAGATATATATGATGTGGTATATATTGTATAAGGTATATATGATGTGGTATAAGGTATATATTATGTGGTATATATTGTACGTGAATATATGATGTGGTATATATTGTATAAAAGTATAAATGATGTGGTATATATTGTATAAGTATATATGATGTGGTATATATTGTATAAGGTATATATGATGTGGTATAAGGTATATATGATGTGGTATATATTGTATAAAGTATATATGATGTGGCATATATTGTATAAGGTATAAATGATGTGGTATAAAGTATATATGATGTGTGGCATATATTGTATAAAGGTATATATGATATATGATGTGGTATAAGGTATATATGATGTGGTATATATTGTATAAGGTATATATGATGTGGTATACGGTATATATGATGTGGTATATATGATGTGGTATATATTGTATAAGATGTATAAATGATGTGGTACAAAGGTATATATGATGTGGTATATATTGTATAAGGTATATATGATGTGTGGTATAAGGTACGCTATATATGTGGTATATATTGTATAAGGTATATATGATGTGGTATAAGGTATATGATGTGGTATATATGTGGTATATATGATGTATAAGGTATATATGATGTGGTATATATTGTATAAGGTATATATGATATTGTATAAGTATATGACGGTGTATGAGGCACATATGATGTGGTATATATTGTATAAGGTATATATGATGTGGCATATATTGTATGAGGTATATGATGTGGTATATATTGTATAAGGTATATATGATGTGGTATAAGATATTTATGATGTGGTATATATTGTATGATGCATATATGATGGTATATATTGCATAAGGTATATATGATGTGGTATATATTGTATAAGATATTTATGTTGTGGTATATATTGTATGATGTATAAATGATGTGGTATATATTGTATAAGGTATATATGATGTGGCATATATTGTATAAGATATATATGATGGCATATATATTGTATGGTATATATGATGTGGTATATATTGTATAAGGTATATATGTATGTGGTATATATTGTATAAGTATATATGATGTGGTATATATTGTATAAGGTATATATGATGTGGCATAAGGTATATAGTGATGTGGTATATATTGTATAAGGTATATGATGGTATATATTGTATAAGATATATATGATGTGGTATATATTGTATACATGATGTATATATATTGTATAAGATATATATGATGTGCATATATATTGTATAAGGCATAATGATGACGGTATATATATATAAGAATATACGATGTGGTAATATATTGTATAAGATATATATGATGTGGCATAAAATAATATGGCATATGATCTTACAAGGTATATATGATGTGGTATATATTGTATAATTGTGGCTATATATTATGTGTATACAACATGATGATAAAATATATATTGTATAAGGTATATATGATGTGGTATAAGGTATATTTGATGGTATATATTGTATAAGGTATATGATGTGGTATACATTGTATAGGTATATATGATGTATATATTATAAGGTATATATGATGTGGTATATATTGTATAAAAGTATATATGATGTGGTATAAGGTATATATGATGTGGTATATATTGTATAAAGTATATATGATGGTATATATTGTATAAGGTATATGATGGTATGGTATATATTGGTATATATTGGTATATATGATGTGGTATAAGGTATATATGATGTGGTATATATGATGTGGTATATATTGTATAAGGTATACATGATGTGGTAAATATTGTATAAGGTATATATGATGTGGTATATATTGTATAAGGTGTATATGATTTGGTATACGGTATATATGATGTGGTATATATTGTATAAGGTGTATATATAAAAATAAAAAAATAAAAAATATATATATAATGTATATGATTTGGTATAAGGTATATATGATGTGGTATATATTGTATAAGGTGTATATGATTTGGTATAAGGCATATATGATGTGGTATAAGGTATATATGATGTGGTATATATTGTATAAGGTATATATGATTTGGTATACGGTATATTTGAGGTGGTATATATTGTATAAGGTATATATGATGTGGTATATATTGTTTAAGGTATATATGATGTGGTATAAGGTATATTTGATGTGGTATATATTGTATAAGGTATATATGATGTGGTATACATTGTATAAGGTATATATGATGTGGTATATATTGTGTAAGGTATATATGATGTGGTATATATTGTATAAGGTATATATGATGTGGTACAAGGTATATATGATGTGGTATAAGGTATATATGATGTGGTATATATTGTATGAGGTATATATGATGTGGTATATATTGTATAAGGTATATATGATGTGGTATAAGGTATATATTATGTGGTATATATTGTATAAGGTATATATGATGTGGTATATATTGTATAAGGTATATATGATGTGGTATATATTGTATAATGTATAAATGATGTGGTATAAGGTATATATGATGTGGTATATATTGTATAAAGTATATATGATGTGGTATATATTGTATAAGGTATATATGATGTGGTACAAGGTATATATTATGTGGTATATATTGTATAAGGTATATATGATGTGGTATATATTGTATAAGGTATATATGATGTGGTATATATTGTATAAGGTATAAATGATGTGGTATAAGGTATATATGATGTGGTATATATTGTATAAAGTATATATGATGTGGTATATATTGTATAAGGTATATATGATGTGGTATAAGGTATATATGATGTGGTATATATTGTATAAGGTATATATGATGTGGTATAAGGTATATATGATGTGGTATATATTGTATAAAGTATATATGATGTGGTATATATTGTATAAGGTATATATGATGTGGTATAAGGTATATATGATGTGGTATATATTGTATAAGGTATATATGATGTGGTATAAGGTATATATGATGTGGTATATATGATGTGGTATATATTGTATAAGGTATACATGATGTGGTAAATATTGTATAAGGTATATATGATGTGGCATAAGGTATATATGATGTGGTATATATGATGTGGTAAATATTGTATAAGTTATATATGATGTGGTATATATTGTATAAGGTGTATATGATTTGGTATACGGTATATATGATGTGGTATATATTCTATAAGGTGTATATGATTTGGTATAAGGTATATATGATGTGGTATATATTGTATAAGGTATATATGATTTGGTATACGGTATATTTGATGTGGTATATATTGTATAAGGTATATATGATGTGGTATATATTGTGTAAGGTATATATGATGTGGTATATATTGTATAAGGTATATATGATGTGGTATATATTGTATAAGATATATATGATGTGGTATAAGGTATATATTATGTGGTATATATTGTATAAGGTATATATGATGTGGTATATATTGTATAAGGTATATATGATGTGGTATAAGGTATATATGATGTGGTATATATTGTATAAAGTATATATGATGTGGTATACATTGTATAAGGTATATTTGATGTGGTATATATTGTGTAAGGTATATATGATGTGGTATATATTGTATAAGGTATATATGATGTGGTACAAGGTATATATGATGTGGTATATATTGTATAAGGTATATATGATGTGGTATATATTGTATGAGGTATATATGATGTGGTATATATTGTATAAGATATATATGATGTGGTATATATTGTATAAGATATATATGATGTGGTATATATTGTATACGGTGTGGTATGAGGTATATATGATGTGGTATATATTGCATAAGGTATATATTGTGTGGTATATATTGTATAAGATATATATGATGTGGTATATATTGTATAAGATATTTATGTTGTGGTATATATTGTATGATGTATAAATGATGTGGTATATATTGTGTAAGGTATATATGATGTGGTATATATTGTATAAGGTATATATGA